>NW_024729371.1:0-22016 GCF_018991925.1 Homarus americanus | reverse complement strand
GTCCCAGGTTGCTGATCTGAATTTCTGCCTCATTTACACACACTTGCAGGGTCTCAATTGTTACTCTTACTATTAACAACACAACATACATATATCATTTCTCACTATTGATATTTTAATTTTTTTGTTTTTGAATTTATTCATGGCTCTTTATTATTACAGGGGGTATTATTATTATTATTATTATTATTTATAATTTTTATAGACTTTCATTATTACTGTATGTGTATTTTCTTTTATTATAATTTTTTTTTTAAATATTGTTATTAATTTTATTATTATTATTATTATTATTATTATTATTATTATTATTATTATTATTATTAATTATTATTTTCTTTTATTATAATTGTTATTTATTAAATATATTTATATTAATTTTATTACTATTATTATTATTATTACCATTATCATCATCATTGGCATAATTATTATTATTATTATTATTGTTTTATTATATTTTCGCCCCCCGGGCCTTGATGTGGGTCATTAAAAATGACCCGTGCCCGGGTGGGCTAATGCCCTTAAAGAAAGAATCCTTAAAAAGAAACTTCATGTAGCGGATTTTTTTATTCTGTCTCTATAAATAAGCAGAATCGCCTCCCTGGATCAGCCTGTCTGACGAGGATAATTGAACTCATACAGGCTTCAACACACACTGCAAACCTCAGCAAAAGCAGAAATTTATACATAAGTGTCTTTGTTTTAAATGTAAGGTATAAACCTATCTCTTGTTACAGAATTATGCATATTAGTCATCTTTCTTATCCTGGATATACGATAATGCTTCTATAAACTCTCTTGGTCATAAACATACATACACATTACATATCTATACATTCATACACACTCAAACATACATACACATTACATATCTATACATTCATACACACTCAAACATACATACACATTACATATCTATACATTCATACACACTCAAACATATATACACATTACATATCTATACATTCATACACACTCAAACATACATACACATTACATATCTATACATTCATACACACTCAAACATACATACACATTACATATCTATACATTCATACACACTCAAACATACATACACATTACATATCTATACATTCATACACACTCAAACATATATACAC
Source organism: Homarus americanus (assembly GCF_018991925.1). NCBI lineage: Eukaryota > Metazoa > Arthropoda > Malacostraca > Decapoda > Nephropidae > Homarus > Homarus americanus. The sequence goes on along the minus strand of NW_024729371.1, from coordinate 20,892 downwards.
ATTACATATCTATACATTCATACACACTCAAACATACATACACATTACATATCTATACATTCATACACACTCAAACATACATACACATTACATATCTATACATTCATACACACTCAAACATACATACACATTACATATCTATACATTCATACACACTCAAACATACATACACATTACATATCTATACATTCATACACACTCAAACATATATACACATTACATATCTATACATTCATACACACTCAAACCTATTTACACATTACATATCTATACATTCATACACACTCAAACATATATACACATTACATATCTATACATTCATACACACTCAAACATATATACACATTACATATCTATACATTCATACACACTCAAACCTATTTACACATTACATATCTCATGTAAATCCACAATGAAAACGTGGATAAGATAAATCTTGATAAAATCACACGGGAAATTTATTGACGATGAATTGAAACACATTCGTTCCATTGCACAGAAACTCGGGTACCCTTCTGTGTTTGTTGATCGTTGTTTTAAAAGGGCTAAAAAATCCTTTCATTCCTCTCAAACCAGACAAATTCCTACACTTAAGAATATTTTGACTGCCCTATCGTAATGAATTTGTCCCGTTAGTTCGGTCCCTCAAGCTTCTAAATATTAATGTTGTTTTCAAGTATGACTCAACCATTACTAATATGTTAATAAGAAATAGCCCAAGTTTGAAAGTAAATGGAAGTGTTTATTGTATTCCATGTAACAAATGTAATTGTAATTATGTAGGACAGACAGGAAAAACACTGCAGCTCAGAATCAAACAACATAAGTATAATATCAGAACACCATCTGAAAGCAGTGCCTTGTTCGTTCATGTTAGGAATAATAATCACCCCATTGCTTGGGAAAAAAGCTTAGAAGTATTTAAATCATCTTGTGTCACAGAAAGACTTCTGGTTGAAGCTAGTTTGATTAAGGAATTAAAATCAATAAACCTTAGTGATGGTCAGTTCAAAACTGATAATATGTTACATAAATTTATTTGTCAGTGGCCCAAGGTTAAAAATGCTTTGAAAACCTTTGATCTAGATGTAGGATAGTTATTTTGTGGGTCCTTTTTTCTGACCTGACCTGGTTAGTCACGTCACCACCCTTCTCTTAAGCTCCTCTACGTGTGTGTTGGTGTGTGGATTAGTGGATGTCATCATTATGACCTGACCTCCTGTTTTTAAGGTCACCCTGTATATTTAAGCCTCTCTCTGTCCATGTAATCCAGTTGCCTCTGAAGATGTCTTGAATAAAGACGAAAGCTAAGGTACTCCGTTGTTTCCATTTTCCCGTGTGATTTTATCAAGATTACATATCTATACATTCATACACACTCAAACCTATTTACACATTACATATCTATACATTCATACACACTCAAACCTATTTACACATTACATATCTATACAATTATACACTATTCAATGTCCACATTCTACATTTATACACACACTATACATTCATACACCCAAACACATATACTTTAACCCACACGAGGAAATACCCCTCACCAAGACACACAATACACTTCCTCGCTCAATACACAAGATTCTTCCATATCCCCGCCTAGGAAGCCTCGGCTCAGGAAGTCGTTTCGTGAAAAAATATAAACAGAACCACAAGAAAAACGAGATCCTCTACCCACTAGCCGAGGAGCCTTTATTTTCTTATTGCTATTATTCATACAAGGAAAATATGTGGAAATAATGGTACGTGTGTGTGTGTGTGTGTGTGTGTGTGTGTGTGTGTTGTTCAACTCTCACCCTCGGTACCTGAAACCTATACAATATACAATTCAGGAAACGACGATATTTTTCTGAGAGGTTTTGTGGAAGAACTGTAAAGGACCTGGAGAGAGAGAGAGAGAGAGAGAGAGAGAGAGAGAGAGAGAGAGAGAGAGAGAGCTCAAGGGCGTGGAAAACCGCTGAGTAGCATCACAAAAATCTGCAAAGAAAACCGGAAAGAAAGCAAAGGACCTGAGAGGGGAACTAAGAGAAAGTAAAGATGCAGGCAACATAGAAAGGATGAAAAGAAAGCTACAAATGATGATCAACTCAGATTATCTCAGGTAACTGGAAAACTTGACCACAAATGATCACTTGATCAACATATCTTATGAGGCAGAAAGTGGTATTGTATGTAATATTTATGAGAAATATTGTATTCTTGCTTATTCCCTTCTTCTTTCTCTTAATTATCTGGTCTTTCTTCTCTGTCACAACTACAGTATTTGAGTCAGTAAGTCAGGGTGTTCCGCCTGGCACTCTCCCATCCCCCTCCAACAACGTCATTAAATACAAATAAAGGACCACCTTCATGTGATGGTACAGTGTAAGAACCTCCCTCTCCTTCTCCCTCCCTCCCTCTCTCTCCCTCCTTCTCCCTCCCTCTCCTTCTCCCTCCCTCTCCTTCTCCCTCCTTCTCTCCCTCCTTCTCCCTCCCTCTCCTCTCCTCCCTCTCCTTCTCCCTCCCTCCCTCTCTCTCCCTCCTTCTCCCTCCCTCTCCTTCTCCCTCCCTCTCCTTCTCCCTCTTTCTCCCTCCTTCTCCCTCCCTCTCCTTCTCACTCCCTCCCTCTCCTTCTCCCACACAATAATACGGTGTGTGTGCAGGTGAGACAAGGTGGATACAGTCTCTCTCACACAATATAAATCATCATCCTTCAATATATATTTCCTACCTGTAGTCTACCTTAATGTATATAATTGCCTTAAATATTTAACATCATAAGCCACGCCTATGTTGTTTTGCCCATGAGGTAAATAAATAAATCAAACTTCTGGTCGGATGTTCCTAAAATGTTTCTCTTATGTAACGCCGTCATAGTAATCCTCCAAGATGTGACGCAGTACATGTATAATTCTCCAAGATGTGACGCAGTAGTTGTATAATTCTCCAAGATGTGAAGCAGTACATGTATAATTCATTAAATACTGCCACCAACTCTAGACACACTGAACAACACCAGACAACCTAACCTAACACGGGGTTGCACATGTAAATGGCGGTGTTCAGGGGGTCGCTCTGTCATGAACAGGTGTTATCGAGTGTTGACAGAACGACGTCAGGAAAAAGTAAATGGAGCATGTTGTATGAAGTTGCATTCTATTTGCATTTTCTTGTGTGTGTGTGTGTGTGTGTACGTAAAACAGGGTGACATGCTTTTGTGATGATCCCAAATCTTGATAAAGTTGGGTACACAAACTGGCATAATTGAATCAAGAATTAAGGTGATGTCATTATATTCATCGTACATCACACATTAATTATGCATCAACTTTAGTATTATAGTAAAAGTCAGTTAACACTCAAAGTTGTGGGACACTCACAGTGTGGAAGTAAACACAAGACCATCACTCACTCATAGTGAGGCGCCGCCCATGTGCTTGTTCACACATTACCGCGGCAGCTGAGCTTCCCGGTGGTACACGTTCTCCAGCACGACACAAGACCGTGCACATACATAAGAGATATCCTCAAGTGTCATGTTGACTACATCTTAGCCACCACCATGCAAAATACGTGTGTAAAATATACATATGACGTTGGTGAGAAACTAAAGCATTTTTCTCGAGGGAGACACAGACTGACTGTGGGAATTTTCCGCCTTGTAAAACCTTTGAGAACAGAGCTTAGCGAGTGAAAAGGGTTGTCTCAGTGGAGGCCGGTGTAGCAGGCGTCAGCCACTCTAGGTGGGCTGGGCTCTAGAGTGCACCTCTAGAGTGCCTTTTACCACCAGGTGAGATGCACTCTAGAGTGTTTTTCACCATAGTAGAGTGCATCTCACCTGACGGTAAAATGAACTGTAATGAAAAATCCAGAGCTCATTATTCTCATTTCTGAGCATTAGAATTTTATTTAAGTATAATGTACATAATGCTAGTGAATGAGGAAAAAATGATGATTTATTATTTTAATGGATATTGAAACTGGCGGCATTATGAAGGATTACTTAGAAAAGGAAAATACAGAAAGTATGAATTAAGCTTCCATATTGCACTTGACTCACGTCTGAGTCACGTCACGTCCGGTGTCTAGGTGCAAATTACTCTAGAGTCTAGTGTGTGTTTCACCATGAGGCACCGTGCACTCTAGAGCTCAGCCCACCTAGAGTGGTTGACGCCTGCTACACTTCACCTTCACTAGCCCCAAATATACTCAGTTGGGTGAAGTATTTGTCACTAGTGCACTTCACTCTCTTGACGATTATGAAGTTCTCTTTGTCTTGTCTGCTGGCGTTTGTTTTACTCCCAGGAGGAATGTGTCCTCAAGATGGTAATGAAGACACCATGTTTATTGTACAACAGTCAGTGTGTGTGTGTGTGTGTGTTTTAGAACAACCCGACTATCAAAAAAGTTCTCCCGTACTGCAAGTCTATAACCAGGACCCATGTCATCTTCAGCATAACTTTATCATTGATGCATAAATACAGGAAGATTCATAAATAAAAACTGTATTAACTTGTATAATATGTTATGAATTTCAGTAAAGTTTATGTGGGGATTTTTTTAGGGTTATTTACAACAAAAAATGATCGCCAAATAAAGAGCAGAACAAAACTACATTAAAATATATTACAATACTGCAAAAGTAACAGTAATGAACGTCTTCGCTTTTAGAATTAAGTTTTGTAAAGCAATATAAACTTAGGCCAGTCAACTGTCCATTACAACTGTAAACATTGAGAGTTAAGATCATTAAGAAGTATAAAGTTGGGCGAGGCAGCTGTTATTACACATTTTATCATGAAGAGTTAAGCTGCATGAAGAGTTAAGCTGCATGAAGAGGTATAAACTGTGTCCAAGTAGATGTTCTTACAACGTCAACACTGAGGGCTGAGCTGCACGAAACATAAATGCAAAAATAAACATAGGTCAGGCTGCTGTTCACTACAAATGTCATCATTAAGAGATATCTTGCATGAAACAAAGTAAACTGGGACCAGGGAACCATTCAATACAAATGCAACACGCTGCCTTGGTGTTCTACATTAGCATAAATCGAGGTAGAATGTGTATATTGCAACTGAATGTTAAATCTGGGTGAATAGACAACGGTATTGAGTTTCAGGTGCAGGCAAATTGCATGATACATCAGTGTTGAGATCATGTGCTGTTTAGTCCGAGAGCTTGAGGGAGTGTGTGTGTGTGTGTTATAGCAGCTCTAAGAGGTGAACTGTAATGTATACATCAGCCGCCTCAGGTGATGTGAATTGTAGGAACCTTATAAATATTCTAACAATAAAATGAAAATCAAGGCAAAATTCTATCTATCGCAGTAATACATAATAAAATAAACAATTACCGATCATTAAGCAACATACCAATATAAAGCTGTACAGTAAAAACAGACCTCACGTACACTGTTATAGTACTGTACTACTGTAACATGTGGCGAGAAAGACCTGATACATTCTACTATGATCAGACAGTGGTAACAGCAGCGAGGTGTTTGATAGACTGCGAGTAATGTCAACAAATACACACACACAGACTCTCTTGATCAAAGGACATATTCTTTACAGTGTTAAACAATTAGAGGCCTCAGTCTCACGTGTTAAATTATGGATTATACTGAACAAAAATATCCCCTTAACCGTACTGTAGTGGTCCGATACAACCAATAAAATAAATACCGAACAAAAACGAATATCTTGTTCCAGTATCCTGTACCAGGGAGTCCGGTATTCAGAGTTGTTTTATTGTATGTATAAGAGTCAACATATTCACATCTCATCCGATCATGGTGGGGAGGGGGGTGGGGGGGCGTCTGGGCAAGTCTTCATACAATTATTTACCTTGCCTCTGTCTCCCACCAGTAATTAAAGACTTGGTAATAAGATCCAATTCCAGGGAGGTGTTTCGCTAATGCAGCTGAATGGATAATTGTCTGATTTTCTTGAGTCCTTCCTTTAACACCGGGTCACACAACTCCCTAAGTGAGTGTTGTTGTGGCAGCCTCTTCCTCCCTCACCAGCCTCCAGACAACCACCTTAGAACAAACTCAAGCATCATTTGCATGGTGAGAGGAGAGACGGGGCCGTGATAGTGAGCGGTCCATCATATACCCTGACAGTTTTTACCTTAGCCCCGGACACTTTCATCCTCTTAAAGTCTAGTCATCCATCAAGCCTTCGTGTTTACTGACGTCATCGTTCACCACTACTTAATATCTTCCTTGGTTTTTGTTTTAATGTATTTCAGGTCTTTAGGAACCAATGAGCCGGTCTTAATATTTACACAAGACCATAAACATTGGAACTATTATGACGTGTTTTATTACTCTCGCTAAGGGGTCGTGGTAGTAGTAGGAGGGATGCCGGTTTATTTTATATATGTAACTATGTGGTCAACTAAATGTGTATGTTAGTAGTTGCAACGTGAATACTTATTATTATTATTAGTAGTAGTACTATTACTATTATTATTATTATTACTATTATTATAGCTACTGTTATTAGCCTATCATTATTATTACTGCAATGCCGACAATGTTGTTGATCAAAATGTTGCAAGTACTTAACAAAACAATTCTTCTGTTTTTCCTTCTCTATTTTCCTCTCTACCATCACCCTAACCTCTCCTCATCTCCATCACCCTAACCTCTCCCCACCTCCATCACCCTAACCTCTCCTCACCTCCATCACCTAACCTCTCCTCACCTCCATCACCCTAACCTCTCCTCACCTCCATCACCCTAACCTCTCCTCACCTCCATCACCCTAACCTCTCCTCACCTCCACCACCCTAACCTCTCCTCACCTCCATCACCCTAACCTCTCCTCACCTCCATCACCCTAACCCCTCCTTCCTTCCATTACCCTAACCTCTCCTCACCTCCATCACCCTAACCTCTCCTCACCTCCATCACCCTAACCTCTCCTCACCTCCATCACCCTAACCTCTCCTCACCTTCATCACACCCTAACCTCCATCTCCTCCTCCCCACCTCCATCACCCTAACCTCTCCTCACCTCCACCACCCTAACCTCTCCTCACCTCCATCACCCTAACCTCTCCTCACCTCCATCACCCTAACCTCTCCTCACCTCCATCACCCTAACCTCTCCTCACCTCCATTACCCTAACCTCTCCTCACCTCCACACCCTAACCTCTCCTCACCTCCATCACCCTAACCTCTCCTCACCTCCATCACCCTAACCTCTCCTCACCTCCATTACCCTAACCCCTCCTTCCCTCCTTAATCATTCCAGTGTCCATCTTGTTACCTTATCTCTCCCTTCCCTTTCCTCTCTCTCTCAATTTCCTTCTCCTCACCCCACTTTTCCTGCCATTATCCCATTCAATCCAATTATCTTTCGTCTTCTTTCCTCTTCCATCCTACCACTTACTTCCCTCCTCTTCCATCCTACCACTTACTTCCCTCCTCTTTCATCCTAGCACTTACTTCCTTCCTCTTTCATCCTACCACTTACTTCCCTCCTCTTCCATTCTAGACACTTACTTCCTTCCTCTTTCATCCTACCACTTTCTTCCCTCCTCATTGATCCTAGACACTTACTTCCCTCCTCATTGGTCCTAGACACTTACTTCCCTCCTCTTTCATCCTACCACTTACTTCCCTCCTCTTCCATTCTAGACACTTACTTCCTTCCTCTTTCATCCTACCACTTTCTTCCCTCCTCATTGATCCTAGACACTTACTTCCCTCCTCATTGGTCCTAGACACTTACTTCCCTCCTCTTTCATCCTACCACTTACTTCCCTCCTCTTCCATCCTAGCACTTACTTCCTTCCTCTCATCCTCCCACTCCCTCCTCTCCTCCCTTCCCTCCTCATTGATCCTAGACACTTACTTCCCTCCTCATTGATCCTAGACACTTACTTCCCTCCTCTTTCATCCTACCACTTTCTTCCCTCCTCATTGATCCTAGACACTTACTTCCCTCCTCATTGATCCTAGACACATACTTCCTTCCTCTTTCATCCTACCACTTATTTCCTTCTACCGTATCTCTACCACTTAGTTCCACTCCGTCCTCCACAGAAAAAGGGTGAGTCAGTGCAGTGTTATGTGTGGTGGTGCTTGAGTGTTACCTCACCTGGTGATGATCCTCGCACGAGTCTCAATTAAGATATGACTCAACACCTGTTCCTCTTCGCTACTTTACCTGTGTGTGTGTGTGTGTGTGTGTGTGTGTAGAACATGCCACGTTTCGTGCCCTTACCTAACACTCACGCTCATCTATGGCATGATGACAGGGGGGGGGGTGAGGGGTAAAGTGTGAGGGGTGAGGGGTAAAGTGTAAGGGGTGAGTGTTCAGTGTTGAGGGGCGAAGGGCGAGGACCTCCCCAGTTGTTATGAACCCAAGTTAAAAATAGAGACTAATTCTTTTGTTATTTTGTCATCCTTTTCCATGACTCACAATCAGCATCATCGTCTGTTTCGGGTTTTATTCTGAAACACTGTTGTGGGGCTACTGATCAGAGCAAACCATAGCACATCAGAGTGTGTTGGGGAGGAGCAGAGCACATCAGAGTGTGTTGGGGAGGAGCAGAGCACACCAGAATGTGTTGGGGGTGGAGCAGAGCACATCAGAGTGTGTTGGGGAGGAGCAGAGCACATCAGAGTGTGTTGGGGAGGAGCAGATCACATCAGAGTGTGTTGGGGAGGAGCAGAGCACATCAGTGTGTGTTGGGGAGGAGCAGAGCACATGAGAGTGTGTTGGGGAGGAGCAGAGCACACCAGATCACATCAGAGGTGTTTGGTGGCTGGAGCAGAGCACATCAGAGTGTGTTGGGGAGGAGCAGAGCACATCAGAGTGTGTTGGGGAGGAGCAGAGCACAACAGAGTGTGTTGGGGAGGAGCAGATCACATCAGAGTGTGTTGGGGAGGAGCAGAGCACATCAGTGTGTGTTGGGGAGGAGCAGATCACATCAGAGTGTGTTGGGGAGGAGCAGAGCACATCAGTGTGTGTTGGGGAGGAGCAGAGCAGATCAGAGTGTGTTGGGGAGGAGCAGATCACATCAGAGTGTGTTGGGGAGGAGCAGAGCACATCAGTGTGTGTTGGGGAGGAGCAGATCACATCAGTGTGTGTTGGGGAGGAGCAGAGCACTGTGTTGGGGAGGAGTTGGCAGAGCACATCAGAGTGTGTTGGGGAGGAGCAGAGCATCAGAGTGTGTTGGGGAGGAGCAGAGCACATCAGTGTGTGTTGGGGAGTGAGTCAGTGTGTGTTGGGAGGAGCAGAGCACACAGAGTGTGTTGGGAGGAGCAGAGCACATCAGTGTGTGTTGGGGAGGAGCAGAGCACATCAGAGTGTGTTGGGGAGGAGCAGAGCACATCAGAGTGTGTTGGGGAGGAGCAGAGCACATCAGAGTGTGTTGGGGAGGTGGGTAACATATCAGAGAAGGTTAGACTAAGATAGAGAGAGTGTGGACAAGTTAGGCCAAAGTTGAGTGACATAAATATTAAATGATTGTGTGACCGGGAGGAGGAGATGGCTGCCTCACTCTACGCATTTGGCGAAATTTTTACAGCACATTAAATTATCTTCACTATTATTCCTTTTAACTATTACTGAATAAACAATACAACTTAACGTGCCGATAATGTCAATTATAATAAAGATATCCAAGGTGTTCACTATTCCGGAGCAAGTAAGAAAATAACGGTACAGTAAATAGTATTTTACCTCTATCAATATGCACTAAGTAACACAACACAGCGCATTGCAAGGCAGCACAACGCAACGCAATACAAAGCAATGAAACGACACAAAACAAAGTATCGCAACACAACACAAGGCACTACAATTATTAAACAAATTTACATTCATTTGGTTGGTCACCCTTCACTGAATACATACATTTCTAATACTAATTTTACCAGATTTTCGTTAAGTATTAGAGCATAAAATTTTCCTTCACATTTAGTTATTGTGTGGCGAAGCTGTGGAGGTGTGTGTGTGTGTGTGTCTGTGTGTGTGTGTGTGTGTGTGTGTGTGTGTGTGTGTGTGTGTGTGTGTGTGTGTTTTATGAACTCTCTAGTAACACAAAATATCTACATTCATTCTAATCTTATGGATTCTCTTAAAAAATAAAATGTACCAATTGGTATAAGAGAGAGAGGGAGAGAAACTGACTCAACTTTCAGCCAGGTTGGTCCATAATACAAGGGCCTGACCTATCACTGATAAACTTTGTCACTTTGTCTGTGTAAGTCTCCGTTTCAGTCTCTGCCTAATTGTCTCTCTGTCTATCTCCCTCGCTATCATTTTCTCTTTGTAGCGCCGTCTGTCTAATACTGCTTTTCCCTTTGCCTACCTGACTGTCTCACTATATCAACATCTCTGTCTGCCCACCTTTCTCTCTATTGATCAGATGGTTGTCCAGACGCAACAGGCAACAGAGGATAAGCTTCTATACCAATATCACACATCAGAAAAATACCAATCCTGTTAATGAAGCCCTAATACAGCCAGGGTCTGACCAGGTAGATTCTCAACAAACAAAAGACGATTCTTAGACGAGAGTAAAAGTTGCTTTATGGTAATTACTGAAAGCTGCGCCACTTCCCAGTTATCGCTTCTGCCACACTTACTTCTCAGCTCAACGTCTGAGAAATACCTGGGAGGAAATAGTAAGAGCTTTTCCTTTTATCTCCAGCTAATTATCTCTCAGCGTTCTCTTGAGACCAAAATACTTTCTCGCAATTAACGGACGGACGGACGGACGGACGGACACACACACACACACACACACACACACACACAGGAGGTATATTACGAAGCGTGAATCAGGTAATAATACTAAAATATACAGTTATTAAGATAGGCATCCGCCCTAACAGCAGTCCGCGTGAGTCGGGGCACATCAGAGGTATACAACTCCTGTTATCTGAGGTCGTTCCAACAGCTTTCGAGCGGCTATTTTCGGCTTTATAATACTACACCATTGATTGGAATTGGAAATCATCCTTTAATAACGTTACATAAATTTTCCATGACTAATAACGTTACTACCAGTTGATAAATTACATTAAACTTTTACATACAACAGTAAGACTATAGATGAATCAATACAAAGCTTGAATTAGTGAAAATGAATAACTCATATCAAAACTAGTGTGCTGTATTTCGCGGTACAATATAAAATATAGCTATGATGAAGTATAATAACACGATTTGTCAGGTACTATAGTCTGCCTACCTTCCCTCGCCGACTCACAGACACGCACGACACTTTCTCCCAGACCCCCGGCAGCAGGCTTCCAGCACGGCCCCCACACGCTGCCTCTACTCACCCTTGACTGTTTAGGTCCCACACTACTCTTCCTCTCTTCTCCCACACTACTCTTCCTCTCCACCCCTCCCCTCCCCCTCTCCGCCAGCGTTCCTTACTCGCACCTTCCTGTCACGTAACAGGTTTCAGTTAAGCCTTATGACTCTTTATGATAGTAATATTTCACCTGCAGTTACTTTTATTATTAATATTATTATTAACTTACACTTATTCCTATAATTATTCAGATTTATACTAAACTGATTCACCATAAACTAAGCACATATTTAAGGTACTGTGAACGAAGGGAAACAGATACAGGGAAAAAATAATAGAGAATTTAATTAACACTCTCACGAGACAGATTTAAACAGCTTCCTGATAAAAAAAAATGCTTGTGTTTTATTACCATATCTAAAAAAATTCCGGAGGCAAACATTAATAAAACAGTAAAGAATAGAGAAGAATATTGGAAATAATGCAAATGCCTCACATGCAGCCTTAGCGGTGGAACTCTTGCATTACACACAAACTTATAATGATTAATATCTTTTAAAACGTGAATATTTCTTTTGAGACTTGAGATATAAAGAGTACCTGATGGTATTATGTATTAATCTGTAACGCTGTAAGGCTATGAGGCCTGATGGTGAAAGGTAGATGAGAATGGTGAGGGTTGGTGAGAGGTGAGGAGGTGGATAAAGATAAAGTGTAGTGAAGGATGGTGAAGGATGGTGATCATGACTTATGAGATGCTGAATTATCTTGTACTGATAACATAATGAAGTCTTTATCACCTCTGGAACAACAACAACATCACCACTGGAACAACAACGACAACATCACTACTGGAACAAGAACAGTATCACCACAGGAACAAGAACAGCATCACCACTGGAACAAGAACAGCATCACCACTGGAACAAGAACATCATCACACTGGAACAAAAACAGTACCACGACCTGAGAGGGCTGGATACACGCAGCTGTTATCACAAGAGTCGACAGTAATCTCTTAAGCTTGTCCTGTGTCTCATGATGTGTTGTCTGTCCTGTAGAAAAAAATAACACTTCATCTTCTGTTAAAGAATGTCTATAATGCCGTACGCCTCTCTCTCTCTCAGGAGGCTGCCGCTATATTCATGATATAATTGCATATTGATCTAATGTTACCGGAAGAGGGGAGGGAGAGAGAGTCAGCCTGGATAAGATAGAAAGAAAGAAAGAAAGAAAGAAAGAAGCATAATTTTCCACTACTGCATCAGAGAAACAGGACGTGCATCACTCAAGGGCTCACAGAGGACTCAGTAAAATCCTCATTGGCTCTCATCCATCGTCTGCACCATTAAGAAAATGACCCCGGTAGTGTATGCGAGGGGAGGGGATTTAAGCTAACCGATAAGTCATCCATTATTTGAGAATGCATTTTAAGTGACCAACTAAGCCTTCGACATCAACTCAAAGTAACTTAACTTAGCTTTTAATTTAGTCTAACTCAAACCTAACTTAACCTAACCTAACCTACATCCACAGTGAAGGAGTTGTTAGTCAGGGTTGGTCAGGTAAAATTGCTTCTGTGATCCTGTGAAATGCTGTATGGATGGATGTTCTGCTCTCTCGCTCAAACACACACACACACACGACTGTCTGGAGGCCTTCGGTGGGCGAGGCAGCGACTAATGGTAAGTATTATATGTAAATTGTTCAGAAAATACCAACATATAAATTTACCAGATATATGGGAAAATAAGTCTCATTACCTGCTGTATATATGAGTATGTCTGTGTATGTATTTTGGTGTATACGTGTGTGTGTGTGTGTGTGTGTGTGTTGTACTGATATTTATGAGTGCGTTTGTTATTATGGTAGTGCGGACGTGTGTGGATATTTGTGGATAAATTCATGTATTAGTGATGTTAGTGGTGTCAATGACGCTGGTGGTGTTAGTGGTTCAATATGGTGGTGATGGTAGGGGATGGTGGTAGTAAGTGGTGGGGGGGGGTAGTAGAAGGATGTGGTAATGTTTGTGATGGTGGTGATGGTAATGGTGGTGTGGCTGGTAGTAGGAGGTAGTGGTGGTAACTAATGGTGGTGCTTATGGTAGTAGTAAGTAACGACAACAAACACATCACTGTCCACAGGTAACCTCTACCTCACCTGAACCTACACTAATTGATTACCCAAAACAGGAAATATTTGAAGAAAAAAAACACGAAATGAAGGTGACAATAAACAAAGCGTTAAACCTAGCATAACCTAACCTATTAGATGTCACGGAGGAATTTAATATATATATATGAGCGAATTAGATCCTGCCACCAGCCTCAGTACCGACACACTAATTATAATTTGACAGTAAAAACATTTCATATGCACACACACATATTACTTTATGTAGGAGCAATTTGGTGAATTTTTATTACTGAGGTTGTAACAAAGTATTTCTCATAGCACGTGTACTAAGCTTCTCTCTTTGTCCGTCTGTCTGCCTGTCAAGTTTTACACTAGCTGCTGCCCCTGTACTTTGAAAGAAAGAAAGAAAGAAAGAAAGAAAGAAAGAGAGAGAGAAAGAAAGAGAGAGAGAGAGAGAGAGAGAGAGAGAGAGAGAGAGAGAGAGAGAGAGAGAGAGAGAGAGAGAGAGAGAGAGAGAGAGAGAGAGAGAGAGAGAGAGAGAGAGAGAGAGTTGTAGATAATCCTTACTGCAATGGTGGATTTATTAGGCTGTGTTCATTTAGGCTGAAATTACTGGAAGATAAGAAGGATTTTCACACATTTACCCATACCTGTATAGCATGTTTTAAGAGCAGGGAGAGAGAGAGGGGTGGATAGATGGGGGTGGAAATAGAGAGAGTTTTTGAAGGAATATTATAGGTGTAGTGTCTTTACAATTTTGTGTTAGACATTATGACACAGCGGACGAAGGTTTTTGACAACGTTACCGAGACAACAAGAGTCGCAGTGTTCATTTTGTAATTCATCGGACCCATCCATAGATACTTCTTAGTTGTGTATACATGAAGCTCGTCACTAACAGACATACAACATTTGAACGAAATTCTCAGACACAGGAAACCTTCAAAGTTAATTCTGTAAAAATTTAAGAATTTTTATAGACATGCCAGTACAGTCGCGGACAAAAGTTCCTGGAACTGATCTAAAGTAATATGGAGATTGAATCTGTGAACTTTTGAGTCAGAAGCTTCATAAACAAGCTGTTTTTATGCACTTTTATTTCATCAGTTTCAGTTCCTGGTATAGTCTCAATATATTCGTTCGTACCCTGATCTAATCTTTCCCTGATACTTCCCGTGATATCTTACACTCTGCATCCCAACTATCTCTCACTGTTCAAAAGCTCTCTCTCTCTCTCTCCGAATATTTTCACTTCACTTTTTTGTCTGTCCATTCAGTTTTCCTCCTTTATCTTCGTCTCTTCCTCTCACATCTTTATCACCCCATCAACCACTTCCTTCATTTGTCTTATTTGCTCGGTTTTTCTTTCATTTCTCCCCTACACTTATCTTCTCACTCTTTATCCTCCTGTTTTTGTTATCCTTCTTCTTCTTTCCTGATATTTGCTTCCACTGTCAGTCTTCTTCACCCGTTACTTCTCCTTCATTCCACCTACCACCACTACCACCACTTTTTTTTTTTTTTTTTTTTTTTTAGGTTAAGGTGGGGAAAGGGTGGAAGGCATGCTGGGGCTCAAGGCACAGCCAGACATGAGGGATGGAGAAGTCACAACATATAGTCGTGGGGGGAAAGGTTGGAAAAGAAGTTTAATGAGTTAAACAGAGGGGGACGACACCCCTTGTTTTACATATTACAGAGTTTGTTGGCTAACTAAGCTAACCTAGGATTTAGAATGAGGTTGCACAATGGTTATTTTAGTAGGTAATGACTAGATTGATTTTACAATTACAAGTTTATTAACATCTTATACTGTATTACGTTATGGACTCACTTGATTGTGACTTGTTAAATGTGAATTTATATCATCTAAGTTTTAATCTAAGGTGGATCACTGTGGCGGACATAGATGGATCGCGGGTTGGGTTGTTGTAGTGCGGGCAGACTCCGGGGCCACCAGGCGTGGGGTCTCCCTCCGTTGATGTCTTCCCCGCGTAGGTGGTCTGGGCTGTGAGGGTCGTCCAGGAGCTTGTCCCAAACCTTCTTCCCTAGGCGATGGAACCTGAAGTTGAGGGCCTCTGTTTTATTTCTTAGGTGGATGGTTTCCACTGTCTCCTGGTAGGGTGGCGCTTGGCCACTGGCTGACCTCAAACACTTGTTTTGGAAGCTCTGTAGTTGTTGTAGTCTAGTCTTCCCGAGTGTGACGAGTGGTATAGATGGGTACTCCAACACAGGCCTCACCAGTGCCTTGTACAGGTGAACTTGTATCTTCTCAGGCATCAGTTTAAAACGTTTTAATTTGGCTGCGGCGACTTTGGCTTTATTTAGTCTGTCCTTCACGTGGGGAATGATGCCCGTCCGAGAAATGATGAGGCCGAGCAACCTGCCTTGTTTAGAGTACTCAATCTCTTCGTCGTCGATCATCAATGGGGCCGGCTTGAATTTGGCTATGGGTATGACCTCAAATTTCGTTTTGTTTTTTTTGATTTTCCATTTATTTTCATACTCCGAGATCTCCTCTATTGCCCGAGCAGTGAGTCGCGCCATCCTTGCTGTGGACCTTCCTGGGCAGGTGACGATCTGTGTTACATCGTCGGCATACATGACGTACTCGCTGCCGACGATTGGGGGTGGCAGGTCAGCCGTGTAGAGTGTGTAAAGGGTTGGTGAGAGACAAGAGCCCTGAGGCACGCCGCTCGATAGTGAGAATTCTTCTCCAAAATGTTCTTGCATCTTGATTGTGGCTCTGCGGTCCGTAATGAAGTTGCACAGCAGGCGAGTCAGATTTTCGGGTAGCCCCAGTTGTATGATCTTATACTGCAGTCCTGCCTGCCAAACTTTGTCAAACGCCTTGCTGACGTCCCTCAGTACTATATTGCACTGTAGGCGGCCAGTCATGGCATTGGCGATCTGCTCGTAGGCCTGAGCTATGGCGGTGGATGTGCCTCGGTACTGGCGGAAGCCGAACTGGCAGGGATTATGCACGTCTTCGTCCTCCAGATACATCCGCAATCGCTTGTTGACTATTTTTTCGAAGATTTTGGCAGGTACCTCTAGCAGCGATATTGGTCGAAAGTTTTCGACTTTGTTTGGAACTACCACCACCACCACTACCACGTATCACCACCACTACCACCTGCCATCAAAACAACCCTATCTTATCATCACCACCACCTATCACCACAATCACCCTATTCTACCAACATCACCACCACCACGTATCACCACCACTACCACCTGCCATCAAAACAACCCTATCTTATCATCACCACCACCTATCACCACAATCACCCTATTCTACCAACATCACCACCACCACGTATCACCACCACTACCACCTGCCATGGAAACAACCCTATCTTATCATCACCACCACCTATCACCACAATCACCCTATTCTACCACCACCACCACCCACTTCTCACCACTAGCACCTAAAACCACCTTCACCAATTGCCACTACCACTCAGGAATAAATCTTAACGAAAGAACTTATAACAGTGATGATGTGTTAATGAAATTCTTCCATGAAAACGATAATTGGAAACAAAGTAAAAATGCTCGGCCGATCTAACATCATCAGCTCAGACATGATTACGTCAGGTGCGGTAGCCTTTAACACGCTTTACCTGGAGCCAGTTGCTCACTTTACAAATAACGCGTCGTTTACTATCATAACCAAATGGTACTTATGTTAGGTTAGGCTAGGTTAGGTTAGGTATGATCACATTCAAATATTAATTTACATGATTATCTACATGATCGTCCCTAATCGACAAACCAATTTGACTCCTCGAAAACAAAGAAAGCTATTGTTCTCTCTCTCTCGCGCGCGCGCGTGTGTATGTGTGTGTGTGTAGACACTCCCAGAATCGGTGCTGCAGTACGACCATCAAATCGTGTGTTAAGACGGGTCACCGCAGGAGTGAGGTGGTCTTCCTCAAGTTGACGATGAAATTGGTTCTTAACTGGAGGGGAAAAGGTTACCTGTAGCAAATGATGCAATCTCACACCTGGTGCCGCCCTCATGTGGTGAGTAGTAGGAAGCGAGAGATAAGAGAGAGGGAGAGAAAAGTATAAAAGGGAGATAGATAGATATAGGGACAGAAAAGTTGGAATTGGTGTAATGGCGTCTCTCACAGTGTGTGGTGGTGATGGTGGTAGTGGTGCAGAAGAACGAAGAATGTCTGGTGGACTCCTAGTAATGGTGTGTGTGTGTGTGTGTGTGTGTGTGTGTGTGTGTGTGTGTGTGTGTGTGTGTGTGTGTGTGTAGACACTCCCAGAATCGGTGCTGCAGTACGACCATCAAATCGTGTGTTAAGACGGGTCACCGCAGGAGTGAGGTGGTCTTCCTCAAGTTGACGATGAAATTGGTTCTTAACTGGAGGGGAAAAGGTTACCTGTAGCAAATGATGCAATCTCACACCTGGTGCCGCCCTCATGTGGTGAGTAGTAGGAAGCGAGAGATAAGAGAGAGGGAGAGAAAAGTATAAAAGGGGGATAGATAGATATAGGGACAGAAAAGTTGGAATTGGTGTAATGGCGTCTCTCACAGTGTGTGGTGGTGATGGTGGTAGTGGTGCAGAAGAACGAAGAATGTCTGGTGGACTCCTAGTAATGGTGTGTGTGTGTGTGTGTGTGTGTGTTTCTCACCTATGTACCAGAAGACGAAGTACACGAATGATCTACCAGTAACATCTTTCATTCTCGTGATTTATTTGTGCTTTTGTCAAGTCAAACAAACGCTGGACGGTTCTCAGGCCAACACATACATATTGCAAACACACACACAGCCGCGTTCATATCCACATACTCGAAACAAAACTAACATACACAGATTCGGTTCGCTTGAGTTCTGTGTTGTCTAAAATTGTTTTATTTTTCAGTGGAGACAGTCACCCAGTGTTCACTCAGTGGAGGCAGTCACCGAGTGTTCACTCGGTGTAGACAGTCACTCAGTGGAGGCAGTCACCCAGTGTTCACTCAGTGTAGACAGTCACTCAGTGGAGGCAGTCACCCAATGTTCATTCAGTGTAGACAGTCACGCAGTGTAGACAGTCACCCAGTGTTCACTCAGTGGAGGCAGTCACCCAGTGTTCACTCAGTGTAGACAGTCACTCAGTGGAGGCAGTCACCCAGTGTTCACTCAGTGTAGACAGTCACTCAGTGTAGACAGTCACCCAGTGTTCACTCAGTGGAGGCAGTCACCCAGTGTTCACTCAGTGTAGACAGTCACTCAGTGGAGGCAGTCACCCAGTGTTCACAATGCCTTTGTAAATGAGTTAACAAGGAAGTTTACACAGTCGTGAAATATATTACGGAATTAAAACATTGTTGAACGTGGAATGGCTCTTTGATAAAGGTGTTTAAAACCTGTGGGATAAAACTAAGACAATAATTTTCTCAGGGGAGACGCATTGTAACCCGGACATAAACTTTAATGGAGGTCTGCATGGCTTATGATATAGATTTACTTATGGACAAACTTTGCGAGTAATATGTTTACAATTCTTGTATACTAACAGCGTCAATTTTTGTGAGAATATTTCCCACACAACAAACTCTATAGTAATAAGAAACATGCCTGAATATAAAGCAGCTTTTTCCTCTCTCATCGCTTTACAAACAACGAAGAAACAGACAACTGCTAATAGACACTACTAAAGTCCATTACATTTCACTACTTAATGGTTAATGTAATATTTTAATACATTTTGACTTAATATCACTCTGTCCTTTCATCAACACGTTTATACTTCTTGATTCTCGAAACTCTTATTATCATTTGTTAATAATTTCTTCATTTTTGTTGCCATGGTTTCTCTTTCCTCACTTCTCCCTTCCACCCTCTGATCTGTGACGACTCTCTCTCTCTCTCTCTCTCTCTCCACATGATAACACCAGTATTCTCATAAAAACATATTGTATTCCCGGATCATATCGTTCAATAAACATGTATCTGGCTTGTGTAAACAATAAAAAATAAAAGTTTTAAAGGGAATGTTTTTTATCGCGTTTGTATAATGCAAATTTCTTGTTTTCAATTTCTAGTTAAGCGCGCACTGTCCAGGAAATTTTAGTATAAAACATTTTCTGTTTGAAATGTAGATGACACTCTGTGTTAACGCTCATGGGAGCGTTATTGGTTCCTGCTGGATAATAAGACCTTTGTCGTTGACGCGATGAGTATAATTCGGTCAAAACCTGTTAAAGAACAATTCATATACTGTATAACAAATGCTGGTATATCAGGGACACACAGTATGAATAGTACGATCAATATACAGCACATAACCTATTAACCTCTTAAACATAACTCACATGTTACAACTGTTGATACATCAGGACACACAGTTTGTATAATATGATCAATATACAGCACATAACCTATTAACCTCTTAAACATAACTCACATATTACAACTGTTGATACATCAGGACACAGTTTGTATAATATGATCAATATACAGTACATAACCTATTAACCTCTTAAACATAACTCACATGTTACAACTGTTGATACATCAGGACACAGTTTGTATAATATGATCAATATACAGTACATAAATATACTTATTAAAGTTATTTAGAGTTTTTTAGAGGATTTAATAGTTCACAATCACACTCACGTTTTGGGGTCTAGGGTTTGACCAACGAGAACAAATATAATATCCTCTTGGTACATGTTGGTCGAACGAAAGATGTTGTCTCTACGGTAGGAGGCGATAGACTATCCCTCAGGCAGTCATACAGCTGCGTGGCCGTCGCTCATTTAAACACCTCAGCAAATTCGTTGTCAACACTATGTCTCTCCTCTCACCCTCTCTCTCTCTCGTCTAGTTTATCTTACTGTGGCTATACCTCTCTTTCTCTGTCTCTTCTAGTTTATCTTACTGTGGCGGTAACACTATGCATTACAAGAGTGAGGAAGAATACTTATCATAAGTTGTGTTGGTCGCTGGCAGATTACACACCTGTGGCCGCGTCAACAAAGAACCTACAGTACAGAGTAATTTAGTTTTGTTGTTGAATGTATCTTAGTAATTATCATCCAGCTACCCATTGCATCTCGAACTCGACCAGGGAAAAAATCAAGCAAATAATGTTTATGAAAATTGGTAAAATATTAGAATAAAGATCATATTCACTCCAAAAAAATTAATTACCGGTAAAAAATCTAGCCATACCACAAGCAGGCTGACACGACACGACACGACACGACACGACACGACACAAGGCGACTCATGTTTTTACAGGTAATCTATAACTAGGACACAAATGCTCTACAAGTTTATTCAGCACACAGGGGCTTTAACATAAATCCTACTTACGGAGAATAAATTGTTTACACTTCAGTCTGCACCGAGTCTTCTACCAGTCCATTATCTATAATAATCAACCTTACCATCAGCCTTATACTCTCTAAGAAATCTTCTGATAGCAGTTAGGATTATACAGTCTCCCAGTAACTTTTGAGAG
>NW_024729370.1:0-38573 GCF_018991925.1 Homarus americanus | reverse complement strand
CATGGTCGTTGTTGCTATAATCACAGTCGGTTGTTATAATCATGTTCGTGGGTGTTATAATCATTGTCGTGGTTGTTATAATCATGGTCGTGGTTGTTATAATCATAGTCGTGGTTGTTATAGTCCCGGTTCGTGGTTGTTATAATCACGTCGTGGTTATAATCATAGTCGTGATTGTTATAATCATGGTCGGTTGTTATAATCATGGTCGTGGTTGTTATAATTACGGTCGTGATTGTTTTTATCATGGTCGTGGTTGTTATAATCATATTCGTGGTTGTTATAATCACGGTCGTGGTTGTTATAATCATAGTCGTGATTGTTATAATCATGGTCGTGGTTGTTATAATCATGGTCGTGGTTGCTATAATTGCGATCGTGGTTGCTATAATCATAGTCGTGGCTGTTAAAAATTATGGTCGTGGCTGTTATAATCATAGTAGTGGTTGTTATAATCATGGTCGTAGCTGCATACGACATCGTGGTTATAATCATGGTCCTGGTTGTTAAGTAATCATAGTCGGTTGTTATTATAATCATAGTCGTCGTTGTTATAGGGCCATGGTCGTGGTTGTTATAATCATGGTCGTGGCTGTTATAATCATGGTCGTGGCTATAATCATGGTCCTGGTTGTTATGTAATCTCGCGGTCGTGGTTGTTATAACTGGCGGTCGTGGTTAAGTTGTAATCATTGGTCATGGTTGTTATAATTATAGTCGCGGGTTATGATCATAGTCGCGGGTTGTTATAACTGGCGGTCGTGGTTGTTATAATCTTTGTCGTGGTTGCTATAACGCGGTCGGTTGTTATATTCATGGTCGTGGTTGTTATAATCATAGTATGGTTGTTATAATCATGCTCAGGTTGTTATAATCATGGTCGTGGTTGTTATAATCATGGAACCTGCTTGTTATAATCAAGGTCCTGGTTGTTGGTAATCATGGTCGTGGTTGTTATAATCATTGTCATGGTTGTTGCAATCATGGTCGTGGTTGTTATAATCATGGTCGAGGTGACATAATCATAGTTGTGGCTACAATCATATTCCGTAGTTGTTATAATCATGGTCGTTGTTATTATAACTGCGGTCGGGTTGTTATAATCAGAGTCGTGTGATTGTTATAATCAAGGTCGTGGTTGTTATAATTATGGTCAGGTTGTATATTCATGGTCGTGTTTGTTATAATCATAGTCGTAGTTGTTATAACTGGCGGTCAAATGGTTATTATAATCATAGTCGTGGCTATATATAACTGCGGACGTGGTTGTTATACTCATGGTCGTGGTTGTTATAACTGGCAGTAGCGGATGTTATAATCGGCGGTCGGTTGTGTATAATCATGGTCGTGAATGTTGGTAATCATGATCCTGGTTGCCGCAATCATGGTCAGTGTTTGTTATAATCATAGTCGGGTTGTTATAACTGGTAGCTGTGGTTATGATCATAGTCGGGTTTTAATCATGGACGTGGGTTGTTAAAAATTATGGTCGTGGCTGAAAATAATCATAGTCGCCATTGTTGTAATCATTTTGTGGTTGTTATATTCATGGTCCTGGTTGTTATATTCATGGTCGTGCTTGTTATAATCATAGTCGTGATTGTTATAATCATGGTCGCGTGTTGTTATAATCAGAGTCGTGGTTGTTATAATTCTGGGTCCTGGTTGTTATATTCATGGTCGTGCTTGTTATAATGATAGTCCTTGTTGTTATAATCATGGTCGTGATTGTTATAATCATAGTAGTGGTTGTTATAATCATGATCCTGGTTGTTATAATCATGGTCGTGGTGTTTATAATCATAGTCGTCGTTGTTATAATCATGGTCGTGGGTGTTATAATCATGATCGTGTTTGTTATAATCATGGTCCTGGTTGTTGTAATCATGATCCTTTTTGTTATAATCATGGTCATGGCTGTTATAATTGTATGGTACTCAGGTATCGTGGTTGGTATATTCATAGTAGTGGTTGTTATACTCATGGTCGTGGTTGTTATAATCATAGTAGTGGTTGTTATAATCATGGGTGTGATTGTTATAATCATGGTCCTGGTCTTAATATTCATGGTCTTGGTTGTTATAATCATGGTTGTGGTTGTTATAATCATAGTCGTTTTTGTTATAATCATGGTTCTGGTTGTTATAATCATGGTCCTGGTTGTTATAATTATGGTCCTGGTTGTCATAATCATGGTCCTGGTTGTTATAATCATGGTCGTGGATTTATAATCATAGTCGTGGTTGTTATAATCATGGTCGTGGTTTGTTATAATCATAGTGGTGGTTGTTAAAATCATTGTTGTGGGTGTTGTTATAATCATGGTTGTGGGTGTTATAATCATAGTCGTGGTTGTTATAATCTTGTTCGTTGGTGTTATAATCAATGTCGTGGTTGTTATAATCATGGTCGTGGTTGTTATGTTCATAGTCGTGGTTGTTGTACTCATGGTCGTTGTTGTTTTAATCATGATCGTGGTTGTTATAATGATATTCGTGGTTGTTATAATCATGGTTGTGGTTGTTATAATCATAGTCGTGGTTGTTATAGTCCTGGTCGTGGTTGTTATAATCATGGTCGTGGTTGTTATAATATGGTCCTGATTTTTATAATCATGGTCGTGGTTGTTATAATCATCGTCGTGGTTGTTAAAATCACGGTCGTGGTTGTTGTAATCACGGTCGTGGTTGTTATAATCATCGTCGTGGTTGTTATATTCATGGACGTGGTTGTTATAATCATGGTCGTGGTTGTTTTAATCATTGTCGTGGTTGCTATAATCATGGTCGTGGTTGTTATAATCTTGGTCCTGGTTGTTATAATCATTGTCGTGGTTGTTATAATCATAGTCGTCTCTGTTATAATCATGGTCGTGTTTGTTATAATCATTGTCATGGTTGTTATAACAATGGTCGTGAGTGTTATAATCATGGTCTCGGTTGTTATAATAATATTCGTGGTTGTGATAATCATAGTCGTGGTTATGATCATATTCGTGGTTGTTATAATCTTAGTCGTGGTTAATCATGGTCTTGAGTGTTATAATCATGGTCGTGGTTGTTATAATCATATTCGTGGTTGTAATAATCATGGTCGTTGTTGTTATATTCATGGTCGTGGTTGTTATAATCGGAGTCGTGATTGTTATAATCATAGACGTGGTTGTTATAATTATGGTCGTGGTTGTTATATTCATGGTCGTGCTTGTTATAATCATAGTCGTGGTTGTTATTAGCAAGGTAGTGGTTGTTATAATCATAGTCGTAGTTGTTATAATCCTGGTCGTGGTTGCTATATTCATGGTCGTGCGTGTTATAAGGATAGTCGTTGTTGTTATAATCATGGTCGTGAGTGTTATAATCATAGTTGTGGTTGTTATAATCATGGTCGTGATTGTTATAATCATAGTCGTGGTTGTTAAAATTATGGTCCTGGTTGTTGCAATCATATACGTGGTTGTTATATTCATGGTCGTGGTTGTTATAATCATAGTCGTGGTTGTTATAATCATGGTCGTGAGTGTTATAATCATGGTTGTGGTTGTTATAATCATAGTCGTGGTTGTTATAATCATGGTCGTGAGTGTTATAATCATGGTTGTGGTTGTTATAATCATGGTCGTGATTGTTATAATCATAGTCGTGGTTGTTAAAATTATGGTCCTGGTTGTTACAATCATATACGTGGTTGCTATATTCATGGTCGTGGTTGTTATAATCATAGTAGTGGTTGATATGATCATGGTCGTGGTTGTGTATAATCATGATCGTGTTTGTTATAATCATGGTCCTGGTTGTTATAATCATAGACGTGGTTGTTATAATCATGGTCATGGTTATTACAATCATGGTCGTGGTTGTTATATTCATGGTCGTTGTTGTTATAATCAAAGTTGTGGTTGTTATAATCATGGTCGTGGTTGTTATTATCATTGTCGTGGCTGTTATAATCATATTCGTGGTTGTTAAAATCATGGTCGTGGTTGTTATAATCATGGTTGTGGTTGTTATAATCATGGTCCTGCTTGTTATAATCATATTCGTTGTTGTTATAATCATGGTCGTGGTTCTTATAATCATGGTCGGGAGTGTTATAATCATGGTTGTGGTTCTTATAATCATCTTCGTGGTTGTTATAATCATGGTCGTGGTTGTTATAATCATGGTTGTGATTGTTTTTATCATGGTCGTGGTTTTTATAATCATGGTCATGGTTGTTATAATCATAGTCGTGGTTGTTATAATCATGATCGTGGTTGCTATAATCATAGTCGTGGTTGTTAAAATTATGGTCGTGGTTGTTATAATCATAGTCGTGGTTGTTATAATCAAGGTCGTGGTTGTTATAATCATAGTCGTGGTTGTTATAATCATGGTCGTGGTTGTTATAATTACAGTCGTGGTTGTTATAATCCTGGTTGTGGTTGTTATATTCATGGTCGTGCTTGTTATAATGATAGTCATTGTTGTTATAATCATGGACGGGAGTGTTATAATCATGGTTGTGGTTGTTATAATCATATTCGTGGTTGTTATAATCATGGTCGTGATTGTTATAATCATAGAGGTGGTTGTTAAAATTATGGTCCTGGTTGTTATAATCACAGTCGTGGTTGTTATATTCATGGTCGTGGTTGTTATAATCATAGTAGTGGTTGTTATATTCATGGTGGTGTTTGTGTATAATCATGATCGTTGTTGTTATAATCATGGTCCTGGTTGTTATAATC
The DNA here is from genome assembly GCF_018991925.1 of Homarus americanus. Lineage (NCBI taxonomy): Eukaryota > Metazoa > Arthropoda > Malacostraca > Decapoda > Nephropidae > Homarus > Homarus americanus. The sequence continues at coordinate 33,844 of NW_024729370.1, read as the reverse complement.
ATAGTCGTGGTTGTTATAATCATGGTCATGGTTGTTATTTTCATGGTCGTGGTTGTTATATTCATGGTCGTTGTTGTTATAATCAAAGTTGTGGTTGTTATAATCATGGTCGTGTTTGTTATAATCCTGGTCGTGGTTGTTAAATCATTGTCGTGGCTGTTATAATCATATTCGTGGTTGTTAAAATCATGGTCGTGGTTGTTAAAATCATGGTCGTGGTTGTTATAATCATAGTCGTGGCTATAATCAGCGGTCGTGGTTGTTTATTCATGGTCGTGGTTGCTATAACTATAGAGGGTTGTTATAACTATGGTCGGGCGTGTAACGTGATCGTGGTTGCTATAATCGCGTCCTACGTTATAACCATATCGTTGTTGCTATAACTGGGGTGGTCGTGAGTGTTATAATCATGGTCGGTTATAATCATATTCGTGGTTGTTATAACTGGCGGTCGTGCCATATAACTGGGCGTATCGTGATTGTTTTGTATCATGGTCGGTTTTTATAATCATGGTCATAAATATACAACAGTTAGTCGTGGTTGTTATAATCATATTCGTGGTTGTTATAATCATATTCGTGGTTGTTATAATCATGGTCGTGGTTGTTATAATCATGGTCGTGGTTGTTATAATCATATTCGTGGTTGTTATAATTATGGTCGTGGTTGTTATAATCATAGTGGTGGTTGTTATAATCATGGTCGTGGTTGTTATAGCCGGGTACGGTTGTTATAATCATGATCGTGGTTGTTATAATCTTTGTCGTGGTTGCTATAATCATGGTCGTGGTTGTTATATTCATGGTCGTGGTTGTTATAATCATAGTAGTGGTTGTTATAATCATGGTCGTGGTTGTTATAATCTTGGTCGTGGTTGTGATAATCATGGACCTGGTTGTTATAATCAAGGTCCTGGTTGTTAAAATCTTGGTCGTGGTTGTTATAATCATTGTCGTGGTTGTTGCAATCATTGTCGTGGTTGTTATAATCATAGTCGTGGTTATGATCATAGTCGTGGTTGCTATAATCATGGTCGTGGTTGTTATAATCATTGTCGTGGTTGTTATAATCATGGTCGTGAGTGTTATAATCATGGTCTCGGTTGTTATAATCATATTCGAGGTTATGATAATCATAGTCATGGTTATGATCATAGTCGTGGTTGTTATAATCTTAGTCGTGGTTGTACTAATCATGGTCATGAGTGTTATAATCATGGTCGTGGTTGTTATAATCATGGTCGTAGGTGTTATAATCATAGTTGTGGTTGTTATAATCATGGTCGTGGTTGTTATAATTATGGTCGTGGTTGTGATAATCATGGACCTGGTTGTTATATTCAAGGTCCTAGTTGTTAAAATCTTGGTCGTGGTTGTTATAATCATTGTCTTGGTTGTTGTAATCATTGTCGTGGTTGTTATAATCATAGTCGTGGTTATGATCATAGTCGTGGTTGTTATAATCATGGTCGTGGTTGTTATAATCATTGTCGTGGTTGTTATAATCATGGTCGTGAGTGTTATAATCATGGTCTCGGTTGTTATAATCATATTCGAGGTTGTGATAATCATAGTCGTGGTTATGATCATAGTCGTGGTTGTTATAATCTTAGTCGTGGTTGTACTAATCATGGTCATGAGTGTTATAATCATGGTCGTGGTTGTTATAATCATGGTCGTAGGTGTTATAATCAGAGTCGTGATTGATATAATCATAATCGTGGTTGTTATAATTATGGTCGTTGTTGTATATTCATGGTCGTGCTTGTTATAATCATAGTCGTAGTTGTTATAATCATGGTCGTGGTTGTTATAATCATAGTCGTGGTTGTTATAATCATGGTCGTGGTTGTTATAATTATGGACGTGGTTGTTATAATCATAGTCGTGATTGTTATAATCATGGTCGTGGTTGTTATAATCATGGTCGTAGGTGTTATAATCATAGGTGTGGTTGTTATAATCATATTCGTGGTTGTTATAAACATGGTCGTTGTTGTTATAATCATAGTCGTGGTTGTTATAATCACAGTTGTGGTTGTTATAATCATATTCGTGGTTGTTATAATCATGGTCGTTGTTGCTATAATCACAGTCGTGGTTGTTATAATCATGTTCGTGGGTGTTATAATCATTGTCGTGGTTGTTATAATCATGGTCGTGGTTGTTATAATCATAGTCGTGGTTGTTATAGTCCTGGTCGTGGTTGTTATAATCACGGTCGTGGTTGTTATAATCATAGTCGTGGTTGTTATAATCATGGTCGTGGTTGTTATAATTACAGTCGTGGTTGTTATAATCCTGGTTGTGGTTGTTATATTCATGGTCGTGCTTGTTATAATGATAGTCATTGTTGTTATAATCATGGACGTGAGTGTTATAATCATGGTTGTGGTTGTTATAATCATATTCGTGGTTGTTATAATCATGGTCGTGATTGTTATAATCATAGAGGTGGTTGTTAAAATTATGGTCCTGGTTGTTATAATCACAGTCGTGGTTGTTATATTCATGGTCGTGGTTGTTATAATCATAGTAGTGGTTGTTATATTCATGGTGGTGTTTGTGTATAATCATGATCGTTGTTGTTATAATCATGGTCCTGGTTGTTATAATCATAGTCGTGGTTGTTATAATCATGGTCATGGTTGTTATTTTCATGGTCGTGGTTGTTATATTCATGGTCGTTGTTGTTATAATCAAAGTTGTGGTTGTTATAATCATGGTCGTGTTTGTTATAATCCTGGTCGTGGTTGTTAAATCATTGTCGTGGCTGTTATAATCATATTCGTGGTTGTTAAAATCATGGTCGTGGTTGTTAAAATCATGGTCGTGGTTGTTATAATCATAGTCGTGGTTGTTATAATCATGGTCGTGGTTGTTATATTCATGGTCGTGGTTGTTATAATCATAGTAGTGGTTGTTATAATCATGGTCGTGGTTGTGTATAATCTTGGTCGTGGTTGTGATAATCATGGACCTGGTTGTTATAATCAAGGTCCTGGTTGTTAAAATCTTGGTCGTGGTTGTTATAATCATTGTCGTGGTTGTTGCAATCATTGTCGTGGTTGTTATAATCATAGTCGTGGTTATGATCATAGTCGTGGTTGCTATAATCATGGTCGTGGTTGTTATAATCATTGTCGTGGTTGTTATAATCACGGTCGTGAGTGTTATAATCATGGTCTCGGTTGTTATAATCATATTCGAGGTTGTGATAATCATAGTCGTGGTTATGATCATAGTCGTGGTTGTTATAATCTTAGTCGTGGTTGTACTAATCATGGTCATGAGTGTCATATTCATGGTCGTGGTTGTTATAATCATGGTCGTAGGTGTTATAATCATAGTTGTGGTTGTTATAATCATGGTCGTGGTTGTTATAATCATGGTCGTGGTTGTGATAATCATGGACTTGGTTGTTATATTCAAGGTCCTAGTTGTTAAAATCTTGGTCGTGGTTGTTATAATCATTGTCTTGGTTGTTGTAATCATTGTCGTGGTTGTTATAATCATAGTTGTGGTTATGATCATAGTCGTGGTTGTTATAATCATGGTCGTGGTTGTTATATTCATGGTCGTGGTTGTTATAATCATAGTAGTGGTTGTTATAATCATGGTCGTGGTTGTGTATAATCTGGTCGTGGTTGTGATAATCATGGACCTGGTTGTTATAATCAAGGTCCTGGTTGTTAAAATCTTGGTCGTGGTTGTTATAATCATTGTCGTGGTTGTTGCAATCATTGTCGTGGTTGTTATAATCATAGTCGTGGTTATGATCATAGTCGTGGTTGCTATAATCATGGTCGTGGTTGTTATAATCATTGTCGTGGTTGTTATAATCACGGTCGTGAGTGTTATAATCATGGTCTCGGTTGTTATAATCATATTCGAGGTTGTGATAATCATAGTCGTGGTTATGATCATTGTTGTGGTTGTTATAATATTAGTCGTGGTTGTACTAATCATGGTCATGAGTGTCATAATCATGGTCGTGGTTGTTATAATCATGGTCGTAGGTGTTATAATCATAGTTGTGGTTGTTATAATCATGGTCGTGGTTGTTATAATCATGGTCGTGGTTGTGATAATCATGGACTTGGTTGTTATATTCAAGGTCCTAGTTGTTAAAATCTTGGTCGTGGTTGTTATAATCATTGTCTTGGTTGTTGTAATCATTGTCGTGGTTGTTATAATCATAGTCGTGGTTATGATCATAGTCGTGGTTGTTATAATCATGGTCGTGGTTGTTATAATCATTGTCGTGGTTGTTATAATCATGGTCGTGAGTGCTGAGCACCATGGTCTCGCTGTTATAATCATAGCCTGAGGTTGTGACAACTCATAGTCGTGGTTGCGGATCATAGTCGCGGTTGTTATAATCTTAGTCGTGGTTGTACCAATCATGGCTCGCGAGTGTTATAACTGGCGGTCGTGGTTGTTATAACTGGCGGTCGTGGCGCGGTAATCAGAGCCGATTGTTATAACTTTCATAATCGCGGTTGTTGTATATTCATGGTCGTGCTTGTTATAATCATAGTCGCAGTTGTTATAATCATGGTCGTGGTTATAATCATAGTCGTGGTTGTTATAATCATGGTCGTGGTTGTTATAATTATGGACGTGGTTGTTATAATCATAGTCGGTGATTGTTATAACTGGCGGTCGTGGTTGTTATAATCATGGTCGAGGTGTTATAATCATAGTGTGTGGTTGTTATAATCATATTCGTGGTTGTTATAAATATGGTCGTTGTTGTTATAATCATAGTCGTGGTTGTTATAATCACAGTTGTGGTTGTTATAATCATATTCGTGGTTGTTATAATCATGGTCGTTGTTGCTATAATCACAGTCGTGGTTGTTATAATCATGTTCGTGGGTGTTATAATCATTGTCGTGGTTGTTATAATCATGGTTGTGGTTGTTATAATCATAGTCGTGGTTGTTATAGTCCTGGTCGTGGTTGTTATAATCACGGTCGTGGTTGTTATAATCATAGTCGTGGTTGTTATAATCATGGTCGTGGTTGTTATAATTACAGTCGTGGTTGTTATAATCCTGGTTGTGGTTGTTATATTCATGGTCGTGCTTGTTATAATGATAGTCATTGTTGTTATAATCATGGACGTGAGTGTTATAATCATGGTTGTGGTTGTTATAATCATATTCGTGGTTGTTATAATCATGGTCGTGATTGTTATAATCATAGAGGTGGTTGTTAAAATTATGGTCCTGGTTGTTATAATCACAGTCGTGGTTGTTATATTCATGGTCGTGGTTGTTATAATCATAGTAGTGGTTGTTATATTCATGGTGGTGTTTGTGTATAATCATGATCGTTGTTGTTATAATCATGGTCCTGGTTGTTATAATCATAGTCGTGGTTGTTATAATCATGGTCATGGTTGTTATTATCATGGTCGTGGTTGTTATATTCATGGTCGTTGTTGTTATAATCAAAGTTGTGGTTGTTATAATCATGGTCGTGTTTGTTATAATCCTGGTCGTGGTTGTTAAATCATTGTCGTGGCTGTTATAATCATATTCGTGGTTGTTAAAATCATGGTCGTGGTTGTTAAAATCATGGTCGTGGTTGTTATAATCATAGTCGTGGTTGTTATAATCATGGTCGTGGTTGTTATATTCATGGTCGTGGTTGTTATAATCATAGTAGTGGTTGTTATAATCATGGTCGTGGTTGTGTATAATCTTGGTCGTGGTTGTGATAATCATGGACCTGGTTGTTATAATCAAGGTCCTGGTTGTTAAAATCTTGGTCGTGGTTGTTATAATCATTGTCGTGGTTGTTGCAATCATTGTCGTGGTTGTTATAATCATAGTCGTGGTTATGATCATAGTCGTGGTTGCTATAATCATGGTCGTGGTTGTTATAATCATTGTCGTGGTTGTTATAATCACGGTCGTGAGTGTTATAATCATGGTCTCGGTTGTTATAATCATATTCGAGGTTGTGATAATCATAGTCGTGGTTATGATCATAGTCGTGGTTGTTATAATCTTAGTCGTGGTTGTACTAATCATGGTCATGAGTGTCATAATCATGGTCGTGGTTGTTATAATCATGGTCGTAGGTGTTATAATCATAGTTGTGGTTGTTATAATCATGGTCGTGGTTGTTATAATCATGGTCGTGGTTGTGATAATCATGGACTTGGTTGTTATATTCAAGGTCCTAGTTGTTAAAATCTTGGTCGTGGTTGTTATAATCATTGTCTTGGTTGTTGTAATGAATGTCGTGGTTGTTATAATCATAGTCGTGGTTATGATCATAGTCGTGGTTGTTATAATCATGGTCGTGGTTGTTATAATCATTGTCGTGGTTGTTATAATCATGGTCGTGAGTGTTATAATCATGGTCTCGGTTGTTATAATCATATTCGAGGTTGTGATAATCATAGTCGTGGTTATGATCATAGTCGTGGTTGTTATAATCTTAGTCGTGGTTGTACTAATCATGGTCATGAGTGTTATAATCATGGTCGTGGTTGTTATAATCATGATCGTAGGTGTTATAATCAGAGTCGTGATTGTTATAATCATAATCGTGGTTGTTATAATTATGGTCGTTGTTGTATATTCATGGTCGTGCTTGTTATAATCATAGTCGTAGTTGTTATAATCATGGTCGTGGTTGTTATAATCATAGTCGTGGTTGTTATAATCATGGTCGTGGTTGTTATAATTATGGACGTGGTTGTTATAATCATAGTCGTGATTGTTATAATCATGGTCGTGGTTGTTATAATCATGGTCGTAGGTGTTATAATCATAGGTGTGGTTGTTATAATCATATTCGTGGTTGTTATAAACATGGTCGTTGTTGTTATAATCATAGTCGTGGTTGTTATAATCACAGTTGTGGTTGTTATAATCATATTCGTGGTTGTTATAATCATGGTCGTTGTTGCTATAATCACAGTCGTGGTTGTTATAATCATGTTCGTGGGTGTTATAATCATTGTCGTGGTTGTTATAATCATGGTCGTGGTTGTTATAATCATAGTCGTGGTTGTTATAGTCCTGGTCGTGGTTGTTATAATCACGGTCGTGGTTGTTATAATCATAGTCGTGGTTGTTATAATCATGGTCGTGGTTGTTATAATCATGGTCGAGGTTGTTATAATCATGGTCGTGATTGTTTTTATCATGATCGTGGTTTTTATAATCATGGTCATGGTTGTTATAATCATAGTCGTGGTTGCTATAATTATGATCGTGGTTGCTATAATCATAGTCGTGGTTGTTAAAATTATGGTCGTGGTTGTTATAATCATAGTAGTGGTTGTTATAATCATGGTCGTGGCTGTGTATAATGATGATCGTGGTTGTTATAATCATGGTCCTGGTTGTTATAATCATAGTCGTGGTTGTTATAATTATAGTCGTCGTTATAGTCATGGTCGTGGTTGTTATAATCATGGTCGTGGTTGTTATAATCATGGTCGTGGTGGTGTTGTAATCATTGGTCGTGGTTGTTATAATTATAGTCGTGGTTATGATCATAGTCGTGGTTGTTATAATCATGGTCGTGGTTGTTATAATCTTTGTCGTGGTTGCTATAATCATGGTCGTGGTTGTTATATTCATGGTCGTGGTTGTTATAATCATAGTAGTGGTTGTTATAATCATGTTTGTGGTTGTTATAATCATGGTCGTGGTTGTTATAATCATGGAACTCGTTGTTATAATCAAGGTCCTGGTTGTTATAATCATGGTCGTGGTTGTTATAATCATTGTCATGGTTGTTGTAATCATTGTCGTGGTTGTTATAATCATAGTCATGGTTATAATCATATTCGTGGTTGTTATAATCATGGTCGTGGTTGTTATAATCATGGTCGTGTTTGTTATAATCATTGTCGTGGTTGTTATAGTCATGGTCGTGAGTGTTATAATCATGGTCTCGGTTTATATAATCATATTCGAGGTTGTGATAATCATAGTCGTGGTTATGATCATAGTCGTGGTTGTTATAATCTTAGTTGTGGTTGTTATAATCAAGGTCATGAGTGTTATAATCATGGTCGTGGTTGTTATAATCATGGTCGTAGGTGTTATAATCACAGTTGTGGTTGTTATAATCATATTCGTGGTTGTTATAATCATGGTCGTTATTGCTATAATCTTAGTCGTGGTTGTTATAATCATGTTCGTGGGTGTTAGTCATTGTCGTGATTGTTATAATCATGGTCGTGGTTGTTATATTCATAGTCGTGGTTTGTTATACTCATGGTCGTGGTTGTTATAATCATGGTCGTGGTTGTTATAATCATAGTCATGGTTGTTATAGTCCTGGTTGTGGTTGTTATAATCATGGTCTTGGTTGTTATAATATGGTCCTGGTTGTTATAATCATGGTCGTGGTTGTTATAATCATGGTCGTGGTTGTTATAATCATGGTCGTGGCTGTTGTAATCATGGTCGTGGTTGTTATAATCATAGTCGTGGTTGTTATATTCATGGACGTGGTTGTTATAATCATGGTCGTGGTTGTTATAATCATTGTCGTGGTTGCTATAATCATGGTCTTGGTTGTTATAATCATGGTCCTGGTTGTTATAATCATTGTCGTGGTTGTTATAATCATAGTCGTCTCTGTTATAATCATGGTCGTGTTTGTTATAATCATTGTCGTGGTTGTTATAATCATGGTCGTGAGTGTTATAATCATGGTCTCTGTTGTTATAATCATATTCGTGGTTGTGATAATCATAGTCGTGGTTTTGATCATAGTCGTGGTTGTTATAATCTTAGTCGTGGTTGTTATAATCATGGTCATGAGTGTTATAATCATGGTTGTGGTTGTTATAATCATGGTCTTAGGTGTTATAATCATAGTTGTGGTTGTTATAATCATATTCGTGGTTGTTATAATCATGGTCGTTGTTGTTATACTCATGGTCGTGGTTGTTATAATCAGAATCGTGATTGTTATATTCAGAGTCTTGGTTGTTATAATTATGGTCGTGGTTGTATATTCATGGTCGTGCTTATTATAATCATAGTTGTAGTTGTTATAATCATGGTCGTGGTTGTTTTAATCATAGTCGTGGTTGTCATAATCATGGTCGTGGTTGTTATAATCACGGTCGTGGTTGTTATAATCATTGTCGTGGCTGTTATAATCATATTCGTGGTTGTTATAATCATAGTCGTGGTTGTCATAATCATGGTCTTGGTTGTTATAATCATGGTCGTGGTTGTTATAATCATTGTCGTGGCTGTTATAATCTTATTCGTGGTTGTTTTAATCATAGTAGTGGTTTTATAATCATGGTCGTGGTTGTGTATAATCGTGATCGTGGTTGTTATAATCATGGTCCTGGTTGTTATAATCATATTCGTTTGTGTTATAATCATGGTTGTGAGTGTTATAATCAGAGTCGTGATTGTTATAATCATAGTCGTGGTTGTTATAATTATGGTCGTGGTTGTATATTAATGGTCGTGCTTGTTATAATCATAGTCGTAGTCGTTATAATCATGGTCGTGGTTGTTATAATCATAGTCGTGGTTGTTATAATCATGGTCGTGGTTGTTATAATTACGGTCGTGGTTGTTATAATCATAGTAGTGGTTGTTATAATCATGGTCGTGGTTGTTTTTATCATGGTCATGGTTTTTATAATCATGGTCATGGTTGTTATAATCATAGTCGTGGTTGTTATAATCATAGCTGTGGTTATGATCATAGTCGTGGTTGTTATAATCATAGTTGTGGTTATGATCATAGTCGTGGTTGTTTTAATCATGGACGTGGTTGTTATAATCATTGTCGTGGTTGTGATAATCATGGTCGTGGTTGTTATAATCTTATTCGTTGTTATTATAATCATGGTCGTAAGTACTATAATCATGGTCGTGGTTGTTATAATCATATTCGTGGTTGTTATAATCTTGGTCGTGGTTGTTATAATCATGGTCCTGGTTGTTATAATCATGGTCATGGTTGTTGTAATCATTGGTCGTGGTGTTATAATTATAGTCGTGGTTATGATCATAGTCGTGGTTGTTATAATCATGGTCGTGGTTGTTATAATCATTGTCGTGGTTGCGATAATCATGGTTGTGGTTGTTATATTCATGGTCTTGGTTGTTATAATCATACTAGTGGTTGCTATAATCATGGTCGTGGTTGTGTATAATCATGGTCGTGGTTGTTATATTCATGATCCTGGTTGTTATAATCATGGTCGTGGTTGTTATAATCATCGTCGTGGTTGTTATAATCATAATTGTGGTTATGATCATAGTCGTGGTTGTTTTAATCATGGTGGTGGTTGTTATAATCATTGTCGTGGTTGTTATAATCATGGTCGTGGTTGTTATAATCATATTCGTTATTGCTATAATCATGGTCGTGAGTGCTATAATCATGGTCGTGGTTGTTATAATCATATTCGTGGTTGATATAATCTTGGTCGTGGTTGTTATAATCATGGTCGGTTGTTTTATCATGGTCATGGTTTTTATAATCATGGTCATGGTTGTTATAATCATAGTCGTGGTTGTTATAATCATGATCGTGGTTGTTATAATCATAGTCGTGGTTGTTAAAATTATGGTCGTGGGTTGTTATAATCATAGTCGTGGTTGTCATGATCATGGTCGTGGCTGTCATAGTAGTGGCTGTTATAATCATGGTCGTGAGTGTTATAATCATGGTCGTGGTTGTTATAATCATATTCGTGGTTGTTATAATCATGGTCGTGGTTGTTTTTATCATGGTCGTGGTTTTTATAATCATGGTCATGGTTGTTATAATCATGGTCGTGGTTGTGTATAATCATGATCGTGGTTGTTATAATCATGGTCCTGGCTGTTATAATAATAGTCGTGGTTGTTATAATCATAGTCGTCGTTGTTATAGTCATGACGAGGTTGTTATAATCATGGTCATGGTTGTTATAATCATGGTCGTGGTTGTTATAATCATATTCGAGGTTGTGATAATCATAGTCGTGGTTATGATCATAGTCGTGGTTGTTATAATCTTAGTCGTGGTTGTTATGATCATGGTCATGAGTGTTATAATCATAGTCGTGGTTGTTGTAATCATGGTCGTAGGTGTTATAATCATAGTTGTGGTTGTTATAATCATATTCGTAGTTGTTATAACCATGGTTGTTGTTGTTATAATCATGGTCGTGGTTGTTATAATCAGAGTCGTGATTGTTATAATCATAGTCGCGGTTGTTATAATTATGGTCGTGGTTGTATAATAATAGTCGTGCTTGTTATAATCATACTCGTAGTTAGTATAATCATGGTCGTGGTTGTTATACTCATAGTCGTGGTTTATAATCATGGTCGTGGTTGTTATAATTATGGTCGTGGTTGTTATAATCATAGTAGTGGTTGTTATAATCATGGACGTGGTTGTGTATAATCATGGTCGTGGTTGTTATAATCATGATCCTGGTTGTTATAATCATGGTTGTGGTTGTTATAATCATAGTCGTGGTAGTTATAATCATTGTTGTGGTTATGATCATAGTCGTGGTTGTTTTAATGATGGACGTGGTTGATATAATCATTGTCGTGGTTGTGATAATCATGGTCGAGGTTGTTATAATCATATTCGTTGTTGTTATAATCATGGTCGTGAGTGCTATAATCATGGTCGTGGTTGTTATAATCATATTCGTGGTTGTTATAATCTTGGACGTGGTTGTTATAATCATGGTCCTGGTTGTTATAATCATGGTCCTGGTTGTTATAATCATGGTCGTGGTTGTTGTAATCATGGTCATGGTTGTTATAATCATAGTCGTGGTTATGAGCATAGTCGTGTTTGTTATAATCATGGTCGTGGTTGTTATAATCATTGTCGTGGTTGTTATAATCATGGTCGTGTTTGTTATAATCATATTCGTGGTTGTTATAATCTTGGTCGTGGTTGTTATAATCATGGTCGTGGTTGTTTTTATCATGGTCGTGGTTTTTATAATCATGGTCATGGTTGTTATAATCATAGTTGTGGTTGTTATAATCATGATCGTGGTTGTTATAATCATAGTCGTGGTTGTTAAAATTATGGTCGTGGTTGTTATAATCATAGTCGTGGTTGTCATAATCATGGTCGTGGTTGTTATAATCATGGTCGTGGTTGTTATAATCATTGTCGTGGGTGTTATAATCATATTAGTGGTTATAATCATGGTCGTGGTTGTTATAATCATGGTCGTGGTTGTTATAATCATAGTCGTGGTTGTTATAATCATGGTCGAGGTTGTTATATTCATGGTCGTGGTTGTTATAATCATAGTATTGGTTGTTATAATCATGGTCGTGGTTGTGTATAATCATGATCGTGGTTGTTATAATCATGGTCCTGGTGTTATAATCATATTCGTTATTGTTAAAATCATGGTCGTGAGTGTTATAATCATGGTCGTGGTTGTTATAATCATATTCGTGGTGGTTATACTCATGGTCGTGGTTGTTATAATCATGGTCGTGGTTGTTTTTATCATGGTCGTGGTTTTTATAATCATGGTCATGGTTGTTATAATCATACTCGTGGTTGTTTTAGTTATGATCGTGGTTATTATATTCATAGTCGTGGTTGTTAAAATTATGGTCGTGGTTGTTATAATCATAGTCGTGGTTGTTATATTCATGGTCGTGGTTGTTATAATCATAGTAGTGGTTGTTATAATAATGGTCGTGGTTGTGTATAATCATGATCGTGGTTGTTATAATCATGGTCCTGGTTGTTATAATAATAGTCGTGGTTGTTATAATCATAGTCTTCGTTGTTATAGTCATGGTCGAGGTTTTTATAATCATGGTCATGGTTGTTTTAATCATGGTCGTGGTTGTTATAATCATGGTCGTGTTTGTTGTAATCATGGTCATGGTTGTTATAATTATAGTCGTGGTTAGGATCATAGTAGTGGTTGTTATAATCATGGTCGTGGTTGTTATAATCATTGTCGTGGTTGCTATAATTATGGTCGTGGTTGTTATAATCATCGTCGTGGTTGTTATAATCATTGACCTGGTTGTTATAATCAAGGTCCTGGTTGTTATAATCATGGTCGTGGTTGTTATAATCATAGTCATGGTTATGATCATAGTCGTGGTTGTTATAATCATGGTCGTGGTTATGATCAGGTTGGCGTTTGTTTATCATTGGTGGTATAATCATTACGTTGGTTTGTTATAATCATGGTCGTGGAGGTGTATAATCATGGTCGTGAGTGCTATAATAATCTGGTCGTTAAGTTGTAATCATTGTTCAGTTGATAATCATAGTCGTGGTTATGATCTGTAGTCGTGGTTGTTTTAATCTTAGTCGTGGTTGTTAGTCATGGTCATGAGTGTTTATAATCGAATTGTGGTCGTTTGTTATAATCATGGTCGTGGTGTTATATAATCATAGTTGTGGTTGTTATATATGTATATGTTATAGTAGTTGTTATATATAATCATAGTTGTTGTTGTAATCTCGTGGTTTTTTCAGATTCGTGATTTTATAATCATAGTCGTGGTTGTAATTATGTCGTTTATATTAATGGGTTATAATCTAAGTCGTTGTTGTTATATCATGGTCGTGGTTGTTATAATCATGGTCGTGGTTTTTTATAATCTTTGTTTGTGTTAGTGATAATCACGTGGTTGTTACCATCATATTCGTTGTTGTTTAATCATGGTCGTGCGTGCTATAATCATGGTCGTGGTTGTTATAATCATATTCGTGGTTGTTATAATCATAGTCGTGGTTGTTATAATCATGGTCGAGGTTTGTTATATTCATTCGTGGTTGGTATAATCATGATTAGTTTGTTATAATCGTGGTTGTATAATCATGATCGTGGTTGTTATATAATCGTCCTTGCGGTGTTTATAATCATATTCGTTGTTAAAATCATGGTCGTGAGTGTTATAATCGGTCGTGGTTTGTTTATAATGCTTTTATTATTGGTTATTATAATTCATGGTCGTAGTTGTATGTTATATTGGTCGTGGTTTGTTTTATCATGGTCGTGGCTTTATAATCATGGTCGTGGTTTTTATATAATACTCTCGTGGTTGTTATAATTATGATCGTGGTTCTTATATTCATAGTCGTAGTTGTTAAATTATGGTCGTGGTTGTTATAAATCATAGTCGTTGTTTGTTGTATTTCATGGTTGTGGTTGTTATAATTATAGTCGTGGTTATGATCATTAGTCGTGGTTGTTATCATGAATTAGTTTGGTTATAATCATAGTAGTGGTTGTTATAATCTGTGTTCGTGGTTGTTATAATCATCGTCGTGGTTGTAATAATCATTGACCTGGTTTGTTATAATCCAGGGTCTGGTTGTTGTTATAATCATGGTCGTGGTTGTTATAATCATTGTCGTGGTTGGTATATTCATGAGTCGTGGTTGTTTATAATCATAGTCGTGGTTATGATCATAGTGTGATTGTTATAATCATGGTCGTGGTTGTTATAATCTATTGTGTGGTTGTAATAATCATGGTCGTGAGATGTGTTATAATCATTGTCGTGAGTGCCATAATCATGGTCGTGGTTATAATCATATTCGAGATTGTGATAATCATAGTCGTGGTTATGATCATAGTCGGGTTGTTTAATCTTGAGTCGTGGTTATGATCATGTGATAAGTGTTATAATGAGTCGTGGTTGTTATAATCATGGTTGTGGTTTGTTTCAGATTCGTGATTGTTATAATCATGCAGTCGTTGTCGTCTGGTCGTGTGGTTGTATATTAATGGTCGTGCTTGTTATAATCATGGTCGTAGTTGTTATAATCATGGTCGTGGTTGTTATAATCATAGTCGTGGTTGTTATAATCTTTGTCGTGGTTGTGATAATCATGAAGGCGGTTGTTATAATCATATTCGTTGTTGTTATAATCATGGTCGTGAGTGCTAATCATAATTGGTGGTTGTTATAGTCATATTCGTGGTTGTTATAATCATAGTCGTGGTTTGTTATAATCATGGTCGAGGTTGTTATATGCATGGTCGTGGTTGTTATAATCTATAGTAGTGGTTGTTATAATGTGTTATGGTTTGTGTATAATCATGATCGTGGTTTGTTATAATCATAGTCCTGGTGTTATAATCGTATTCGTTATTGTTAAAATCATGGTCGGAGTGTTATAATCATGGTCGTGGTTGTTATAATCATATTCGTGGTTGTTATAATCATGGTCGTGGATTTGTTATAATCATGGTCGTGGTTGTTTTTATCATGGTCGTGGTTTTTATAATCATGGTCATGGTTGTTATAATCATACTCGTGGTTGTTATAATTATGATCGTGGTTCTTATATTCATAGTCGAGTTGTTAAAATTGTGGTCGTGGTTGTTATAATCATAGTCGTGGTTGTTATATTCATGGTCGTGGTTGTTATAATTATAGTCGGGTTATGATCAGTCGTGGTTCTTATAATCATGGTCGTGGTTGTTATAATCACAGTAGTGGTTGTTATAATCATGGTCGTGGTTGTTATAATCATCGTCGTGGTTGTAATAATCATTGACCTGGTTGTTATAATCAAGGTCCTGGTTGTTATAATCATGGTCGTGGTTGTTATAATCATTGTGGTTGTTTTAATCATGGTCGTGGTTGTTATAATCATAGTCGGTTATGATCATAGTCGTGGTTATAATCATGGTCGTAGTTGTTATAATCATTGTCGTGGTTGTAATAATCATGGTCGTGAGTGTTATAATCATGGTCGTGAGTGCTATAATCATGGTCGTGGTTGTTATAATCATATTCGAGATTGTGATAATCATAGTCGTGGTTATGATCATTGTCGTGGTTGTTTAATCTTAGTCGTGTTATTGATCATGGTCATGAGTGTTATAATCATGGTCGTGGTTGTTATAACTGCATTGTAGAGTTATAATCATAGTTGTGGTTGTTATAATCATATTCGTAGTTGTTATAATCATGGTCGGTTGTTATAATTATGGTCGGTTGTATATTAATGGTCGTGCTTGTTATTATCATAGTCGTGGTTGTTATAATTGTGGTCATGGTTATTATAATTATGGTCGTGGTTGGTATAATCATAGTAGTGGTTGTTATAATCATGGTCGTGGTTGTTGTAATCATGGTCGTGGTTATTAATCATAGTCGTGGTTACTCGTGGTACCACCACATTCGGGTTGTACCTCAGATTGACTAGGGACTTGACCTCGCCTTCAGCGGCGTGGGCGGTGACTCTGCTTAGCACCTAGCCAAGACACCTGGCCAGGACCACACCTCTTTGTTATTCAGACCGGCCAGTTTAATGTTGGGTATTTAGAGGTCAAAAGCCGGCTGGGCCGACCCATATAAAGGCCTGCAGTCCGTCCACGGGCATTGCCTTTCGATATTCCATTACGATTTATCATTCTGGTTGTGTCATCTCTCTCCCGTTCAGGTCGTCCTCTCAGTTCACCTTACGCCCAAGTCCCCGCGTCCCCTCCCAAAGTCAGGAGGGAGACCTCCAACAGACCACAACATCACCAACTAAAACAAGTTCTCCATAGGAGCAGCCAGCCAGCACCCACTGGGCCTACGTCAGAATACGTGGTGTCAAGAACGTCCTAAGTTGAGTTACCTCTGTGGGAAGTGTTCATTCAGGTGTGTCCAAGAGGTCCGGTGTCAAGTAACGTAAGCACGCCAATAATAATTTAGTACCCCCGATATAATAGTGGTATTAATGTGTCCATGTCATTGGTGAAATAAATAGATTTGTATCAAAAGAGGTGTTTAACAAGTTGTCCTTTAAGTGATATATATTATTGACATACGAGGATAAGATAAAGTAGTGACTGTGCAAATAACATCAGGCCGCATACCAAAGTTTCCTACCTTTACATTCCTACTCTCTATACTTCCTATATATATATGTATATATATATATATACTTTCTCTCTTATATATATATATATATTCTTCCTCTTCTCTGTTTATTGTGTTTCCATTACCAATGGTGGCGCTGCCAACATGAGAACTCCGCCTATTCCTTAGTGTTCAGTACAGTGATAGTTAGAATCTTTTGAAGTAAACTTTTTTTTTGCGAATGCACTTCCAACTAATCCATCACCCCTTTAGGATTGTTTCTCTGTCAAATGTCACACACAGTACCACCCATGGCCAGCCGGACGTCAACCACAGTACATAGGAGCAGAGAAGAACCAGCATGATGAAAGCAGCGTGATGAATGCAGCTTGATGAAGGCAGCACGAAACCCACCACACACCACGTCACTTCTTTCAAGTCCTCCCTTGGTCTAGGATTAAGAAGATTTTATATTTTTCTACTTTAGGAAGTAAGGAGTGTGGAATGGATCGCCACACAACGAACCCTGGTGAGCCCAGCCAGGGAGGGATTCACCACTGTGGAAGGTGTAAGACAGGACGGTCTTTGGTCTCGCCGACACTCACGTACGGAGGGCGAGCCCTGGTCCGCGGAACCTGCCTTACGAGTCATCCAAGGAGACGACAGCCCAAGCAGTGGACCGGCTTTCATCCCGGCCGGAGGGGGCCGACGGCAGATGAACAGAAAATCGTCTGGAATATGTTGAAAATGATGATGTTGCAGAGAAGAAATACAGATGGAGCAGAAAAATTCATCTGGAATATGAAAATGAAGATGTATAAAAAACGCAGATGAGCAGAAAAATTCGTCTGGAATATGAAAATGATGATGTACTAAGAAAAAAGGAAGATGGAACAGAAAATTCATCTAGAAGATGTTGAAAATGAGGCTCTAAACGTAGAGGAAGAACGCAGATGGGACAGAAAACTCGTCTGGAATAGTATAGAAACCAGGAGGAAGTGAGAAGAAGTCAGAAGGTGTGGAGAAACGACCTACAAGGTGCGGTATGTGAAGAAAGAAGACAGAAGATGTGCTATGTGAAGAAAGAAGACAGAAGATGTGCTGTCCTGACATCACAAGAAAGTCGATGATGAAGGACCAACCGACTACAGCTGCTGAGCTGCCGCCATCCCCTATTTTTCAGATACCAGCTGGATGGAAGACGTGAGCTATGCCGGACCCAACTAATGTACTGATGTTGTTGATGTATAATAAAAAGATATCAATACCCTAATATGTGAAGTAGGAACATTTTTGTGTATTTTGAAGTATTTTCTCTGATTTTGTTGATGTTTACTACAAAGAATGTCTTTTTTTAGTCTCACTTTTTTCTATGAGTTCATTTGATCAATGTCTTGGACTATGAAACACGATGTTGTAGCTATATTACTGACTGAGATGAATTATTATTTTGACATAAGGAAATGTAACACCTGTTGTTGTTTGTAGAATGTGATTTGCAAGGTTGCCTCGGACACTATGCTACATATGAAGGATTTTTTCATTCTATGTTCACTTGCTATGTTTCCTTTTTCTCCTGGCATAGAAGCTTTGATCTTGGCGGGAGGTATAGTGAGCTTTGTCAGATCAAACTAGCGCCAGTAGAAAAACATACACCTATGAGATTGTTGTTTGTAAATGTGAGACTATGTTATCGCCCAGGGATTATCTTTGACACCACACGTGATGTTGCTGTCTATATGTGACATCAGTCTCTGTGATGAAGCTTTGGTCTTGGCGGGAGGTGTAATGAGTGATTGTCAGACCAAAGCTTACAGCCCAGAATTATGTCACATATAACAGCGAGTACACCACAGACCTCGTGGTACCACCACATTCCGGGTTGACACACCTCAGGTCGACCCAAGGGACTTGACCTCGCCCGCTAATGACGTGAGCCGCGTGACCTACAACCGCACCTAGCCAAGACACCTGGCCAGGACCACACCTGCACACACCACCAGATCAAACCAGTTTAGTGTTAATTGTTAGAGGTCAGAAGCCGGCTGGGCCGACCCCATATAAAGGCCCTACAGTCCCGTCCACGGGCATTACCTTTCGACATTCCATTACGATTATCATTCTGGTTGCTGTCATCTCTCTCCCGTTCGGGTCGTCTCTCGGTTCACTAAGCAGAGTCACGCACGTCCCCTCCCCAGGTCGGGAGGGAGACCTCCCGACCAGACCACGGCATCGCCAGCTAAGCAGATTCTCCCATAGGAGGCAGCCCAGCCAGCACCCACTGGGCCTACGTCTGGGTACACGTGAGTCTTGTCAGAACGTCCTAGGGTGAGTTACCTACTGTGGGAAGTGTATTCATTCAGGTGTGTCCGAGAGTCAGTGTCAAGTAACGTAAAGCATAATGTGTTAGTACCCCGATATAATAGTGATATTAATGTGTCCATGTCATTGAGTGAATTAATAAATAGTTGTATCGAAGAGGTGTTTAACAAGTTGTCCCTTTAAGAAGTGATATATGTGTATTGACATACGAGATAAGATAAGCGTAGTGACGCTGTGCAAATAACATCCAGGCCACGCTACCAAGTTTCCTATCTTTACATTCCTACTCTCTATACTTCCTACTTATATATGTAATTCTCTTCTTGTGAGATTTGTCTCATTATATAATCATGGTCGTGGTTGTTATAATTATAGTCGTGGTTGTTATAATCATGGTCGTGGTTGTTATAATTATAGTCGTGGTTGTTATAATTATCGCCGTAGTTGTTATAATCATGGTCGTGGTTGTTATAATCATGGTCGTGGTTGTTATAATCATAGTCGTGGTTGTTACAATCATAGTCGTGGTTGTTATAATCATGGTCGTGGTTGTTATAATCATGGTCGTGGTTGTTATAATCATAGTCGTGGTTGTTATAATCATGGTCGTGGTTGTTATAATTATCGCCGTAGTTGTTATAATCGCCAATTCGGTTGTTATAATCATAGTCGTGGTTGTTCTCTAAATAGTCGTGGTTGTTACAATCATAGTCATTAGTTGTTATAGTAAGCGTTAGTAGTTGATAATATAATCATGGTCGTGGTTGTTATAATCATAGTCGTGGTTGTTATAATCATGGTCGTTGGTTATAATCATCGCCGTAGGTTGTTATAATCATGGTCGTGGTTGTTTGCCATAATCATGGTCGTGATGTTATATAATAATAATAATAATAATAATAATATAATAATTAACGGTTTATTGAAAAAGTTCTGCAGCGAAGGCTGAAAATATACATTGGGCATAAATGACTTATTACATACATTGGTGGTTTAACAAAAGCCTTCATTAGAAAGGTAAAGGAACAAACAGTGAACATACAGATTAATGGGTGTTGAACAGCAAAAACGTAGTGTAGTAACTCCTCCCAGATGGTGTTAGGAGGGACCTCCGTGGTGTAGTAATTCCCTCACAGATGGTGTTATGAGGGGCCTCGTGGTGTAGTAATTCCCTCACAGATGGTGTTATGAGGGCCTCACGTGGTGTAGTAATTCCCTCACAGATGGTATGATGGGCCTCACGTGGTGTAGTAATTCCCTCACAGATGGTGTTAGAGGGGCCTCACGTGTTGTTCGTGGTGTAGTAACTCCTTCACATAGTGTTATGAGGGCCTCGTGGTGTAGTAATTCCCTCACAGATGGTGTTATATGATCGTGCTTGTTATAATCACAGTCGTGGGCGATAAAATCATAGTTGTGGTTGTTATAATTATGGTTGTGGTTGTTGCATTCATGGTCGTGGTTGTTATAATTATGGTTGTGGTTGTTACATTCATGGTCGTGGTTGTTATAATCATGGACGTCGTTGTTATAATCATGGTCGTTCTTGTTTAATCATAGTCGTGGTTGTTAAATCGTTCTCATAGTTGTTATAATAATAGTCGTTGTTGTTATAATCATGGTCGTGGTTGTTATATTCATGGTCGTGCTTGTTATAATCACAGTCGTGGTTGTTAAAATCATAGTTGTGGTTGTTATAATCATCGTCGTGGTTGTTATAATCATTCTCGTAGTTGTTGTAATCATATTCGAGTTTGTTATAATCGTGGTAGTGGTTGTTATAATCATGGACGAGGTTGTTATAATCTTAGTCGTGATTGTTGTAATCATAGTCGTGGTTATTATAATCATGGTCGTGATGTTATATAATAATAATAATAATAATAATAATAATAATAATTAACGGTTTATTGAAAAAGTTCTGCAGCCCGAAGGCTGAAAATATACGTGGGCATAAATGACTTATTACATACATTGGTGGTTTAACAAAAGCCTTCATTAGAGAAAGGTAAAGGAACAAACAGTGAACATACAGATTAATGTAGGTGTTGAACAGCAAAACGTAGTGTATGCTCCTCCCAGATGGTGTTAGGGAGGACTCACGTGGTGTAGTAATTCCCTCACAGATGGTGTTATGAGGGGCCTCACGTGGTGTAGTAATTCCTCACAGATGGTGTTATGAGGGGCCTCACGTGTGTAGTAATTCCCTCACAGATGGTGTTATGATGGGCCTCGTGGTGTAGTAATTCCCTCACAGATGGTGTTAGAGGCCTCGTGTTGTAGTAATTCCCTCACAGATGGTGTTATGAGGGGCCTCACGTGGTGTAGTAACTCCTTCACATATGGTGTTATGAGGGGCCTCACGTGGTGTAGTAATTCCCTCACAGATGGTGTTATATGATCGTGCTTGTTATAATCACAGTCGTGGGCGATAAAATCATAGTTGTGGTTGTTATAATTATGGTTGTGGTTGTTGCATTCATGGTCGTGGTTGTTATAATTATGGTTGTGGTTGTTACATTCATGGTCGTGGTTGTTATAATCATGGACGTCGTTGTTATAATCATGGTCGTTCTTGTTTTAATCATAGTCGTGGTTGTTATAATCGTTCTCATAGTTGTTATAATAATAGTCGTTGTTGTTATAATCATGGTCGTTGTTGTTATACTCATGGTCGTGCTTGTTAAAATCATAGTCGTGGTTGTTATAATCATAGTCGTGGGTGTTATAATCATAGTCGTGGTTGTTATAATCATGGTCGTGGTTGTTATATTTATGGTCGTGCTTGTTATAATCACAGTCGTGGTTGTTAAAATCATAGTTGTGGTTGTTATTATCATAGTCATGGTTGTTATAATCATGGTCGTGAGTATTATAATCATGGTCGTGGGTTGTTATAATCATGGACTTGGTTTGTTATAATCATAGAAGTGGTTGTTATAATCATAGTCGTTAGTGTTACAATCATAGTGGTTGTTTATAATCATGGTCTGGTTGTTATAATCATGGGCGTGGTTGTTATAATCATACTCATGGTTGTTATAATCACGGACGTGGTTGTTATAATCATGGACGTGGTTGTTATAATCATAGTAGTGATTGTTATAATCATAGTCGTGGTTGATGTAATCATGGTCGTGGTTGTTATATTCATGGTCGTGCTTGTTATAATCATGGTCGTGAGTTATTTATAATCATGGTCGTCGTTGTTATAATCATATTTGTGGTTGTTATAATCATAGTCGTGATTGTTGTAATCATAGTCGTGGTTATTTTAATTATGGTCGTGGTTGTTATATTCATGATCGTGCTTGTTATAGTCATAGTTGTGGTTGTTATAATCATGGTCTTGCTTGTTTTAACCATAATCGTGGTTGTTATAATCATTGTCTTAGTTGTTATAATCATAGTCGTTGTTGTTATAATCATGGTCGTGGTTGTTATATTCATGGTCGTGCTTGTTATAATCACAGTCGTGGTTGTTAAAATCATAGTTGTGGTTGTTATAATCATCGTCGTGGTTGTTATAATCATTCTCGTAGTTGTTGTAATCATATTCGAGTTTGTTATAATCGTGGTAGTGGTTGTTATAATCATGGACGAGCTTGTTATAATCTTAGTCGTGATTGTTGTAATCATAGTCGTGGTTATTATAATCATGGTCGTGATGTTATATTCATGATCGTGCTTGTTATAATCACAGTCGTGGGCGATAAAATCATAGTTGTGGTTGTTATAATTATGGTTGTGGTTGTTGCATTCATGGTCGTGGTTGTTATAATTATGGTTGTGGTTGTTACATTCATGGTCGTGGTTGTTATAATCATGGACGTCGTTGTTATAATCATGGTCGTTCTTGTTTTATCATAGTCGTGGTTGTTATAATCGTTCTCATAGTTGTTATAATAATAATCGTTGTTGTTATAATCATGGTCGTTGCTGTTATACTCATGGTCGTGCTTGTTAAAATCATAGTCGTGGTTGTTATAATCATAGTCGTGGGTGTTATAATCACAGTCGTGGTTGTTATAATCATGGTCGTGGTTTGTTATATTTATGGTCGTGCTTGTTATAATCACAGTCGTGGTTGTTAAAATCATAGTTGTGGTTGTTATTATCATAGTTATGGTTGTTATAATCATGGTCGTGAGTATTATAATCATGGTCGTGGGTTGTTATAATCATGGACTTGGTTGTTATAATCTTAGAAGTGGTTGTTATAATCATAGTCGTTAGTGATTTACAATCATAGTCGTGGTTGTTATAATCATGGTCCTAGTTGTTATAATCATGGTCGTGGTTGTTATAATCATACTCATGGTTGTTATAATCACGGACGTGGTTGTTATAATCATGGACGTGGTTGTTATAATCATAGTAGTGATTGTTATAATCATAGTCGTGGTTGATGTAATCATGGTCGTGGTTGTTATATTCATGGTCGTGCTTGTTATAATCATGGTCGTGAGTGTTATAATCATGGTCGTCGTTGTTATAATCATATTTGTGGTTGTTATAATCATAGTCGTGATTGTTGTAATCATAGTTGTGATTGTTGTAATCATAGTTGTGGTTATTATAATAATGGTCGTGATTGTTGTAATCATAGTTGTAATCATAGTTGTGGTTATTATAATAATGGTCGTGGTTGATATATTCATGATCGTGCTTGCTATAATCACAGTCGTGGTTGTTATAATCATAGTCGTGGGTGTTATACTCATGGTCGTGAGTGTTATAATCATGGTCGTGGTTGTTATAATCATATTCGAGTTTGTTATAATCATATTCGGGTTTTTATAATCGTGGTCGTGGTTGTTATATTCATGGTCGTGGTTGTTATAATCAAGGACGTGGTTGTTATAATCGTAGTCGTGATTGTGTAATCATAGTCGTGGTTATTATAATCATGGTCGTGATGTTATATTCATGATGACGTGCTTGTTATAATCACAGTAGTGGGCGTTAAAATCATAGTTGTGGTTGTTATAATTATGGTTGTGGTTGTTCATTCATGGTCGTGGTTGTTATATTTATGGTTGTGGTTGTTACATTCATGGTCGTGGTTGTTATAATCTGGACGTCGTTGTTATAATCATGGTCGTTCTTGTTTTAATCATAGTCGTGGTTTATTTATAATCATTCTCGTAGTTGTTATAATAATAGTCGTTGTTGTTATAATCATGATCGTTGTTGTTATACTCATGGTCGTGTATAATCATAGTCGTGGTGCTATAATCATAGTCGTGGGTGTTATAATCATAGTCGTGGTTGTTATAATCATGGTCGTGGTTTATTTATATTCATGGTCGTGCTTGCTATAATCACAGTGGTGGTTGTTAAAATCATAGTTGGTTGTTATAATCATAGTCGTGGTTGTTATAATCATGGTGGTGAGTATTATAATCATGGTCGGGGTTGTTATAATCATATATGAGTTTGTTATAATCATGGTCGTGGTTGTTATAATCATGGTCGTGGTTGTTATAATCATGGTCGTGGTAGTTATAATCATGGTAGTGGTTGTTATAATCATGGTCTTGGTTGTTATAATCATAGAAGTGGTTGTTATAATCATAGTCGTTAGTGTTACAATCACCGGTTGTTATAATCATGGTCGTGGTTGTTATAATCATGGTCGGTTGTTATTATCATACTCATGGTTGTTGTAATCATGGACGTGGTTGTTATAATCATGGACGTGGTTGTTATAATCATAGTAGTGATTGTTATAATCATAATTGTGGTTGATATAATCATGGTCGTGGTTGTTATATTCATGGTCGTGCTTGTTATAATCAAGGTCGTGAGTGTTATAATCATGGACGTCGTTGTTATAATCATATTTGGTTGTTATAATCATAGTCGTAATTGTTGTAATCATAGTTGTGGTTATTATAATCATGGTCGTAGTTGTTATATTCATGATCGTGCTTGCTATAATCACAGTTGTGGTTGTTATAATCATAGTCGTGTTATACTCATGGTCGTGAGTGTTATAATCATGGTCGTGGTTGTTATAAGCATATTCGTGTTTGTTATAATCATGGTCGTGGTTGTTACATCTGCGGTCGTGGTAGATATAATCATGGTCGTGAGTGTTATAATCATGGTCGTGGTTGTTATAATCATAGTCGTGGTTATTATAATCATGGTCGTGAGTGTTATAATCATGAACGTGGTTGTTATAACCATGGACGTGGTTGTTATAATCATAGTCGTGGTTAAGATCATAGTCGTGGTTGTTATAATCATAGACGGTTTTATAATCATGGTCGTGAGTGTTATAATCATGGTCATTGTTGTTATAATCATAGTCGTGGTTGTTATAATCATAGTCGTGGTTGTTATAATCATAGTCGTGGTTGTTATAATCATGGTCGTGGTTGTTATAATCATGGACGTAGTTGTTATAATCATCGTCGTGATTGTTGTAATCATAATCGTGGTTATTTTAATTATGTCGTGGGTTGTTATATCTTGGATCTTGCTGTTATAGTCATAGTTGTGGTTGTTATAATCATGGTCTTGCATGTTTTAACCATAATCGTGGTTGTTATAATCATTGTCTTAGTTGTTATAATCATATTCGTTGTTGTTATAATCATGGTCGTGGTTGTTATATTCATGTCGTGCTTGTTATAATCACAGTCGTGGTTGTTAAAATCATAGTTGTGGTTGTTATAATCATCGTCGTGGTTGTTATAATCATTCTCGTAGTTGTTATAATCATATTCGAGTTTGTTATAATCGTGGTCGTGGTTGTTATATTCATGGTCGTGGTTGTTATAATCATGGACGTCGTTGTTATAATCATGGTCGTTCTTGTTTTAATCATAGTCGTGGTTGTTATAATCATTCTCGTAGTTGTTATAATAATAGTCGTTGTTGTTATAATCATGGTCGTTGTTGTTATACTCATAGTCGGGCTTGTTATAATCATAGTCGTGGTTGTTATAATCATAGTCGGGTGTTATAATCATAGTCGTGGTTGTTATAATCATGGTCGTGGTTGTTATATTCATGGTCGTGCTTGTTATGATCACAGTCGTGGTTGTTAAAATCATAGTTATGGTTGTTATAATCATAGTCGTGGTTGTTATAATCATGGTCGTGAGTATTATAATCATGGTCGGGGTTGTTATAATCATATATGAGTTTGTTATAATCATGGTAGTGGTTGTTATAATCATGGTCGTGGTTGTTATAATCATGGTGGTTTTTGTTATAATCATGGACTTGGTTGTTATAATGATAGAAATGGTTGTTATAATCATTCTCGTTAGTGTTACAATCATAATCGTGGTTGTTATAATCATGGTCGTGGTTGTTATAATCATGGTCGTGGTTGTTAAAATCATACTCTGGGTTGTTATAATCATGGACGTGGTTGTTATAATCATGGACGTGGTTGTTATAATCATAGTAGTGATTGTTATAATCATAGTCGTGGTTGATATAATCATGGTCGTGGTTGTTATATTCATGGTCGTGCTTGTTATAATCATGGTCGTGAGTGTTATAATCATGGTCGTCGTTGTTATAATCATATTTGTGTTTGTTATAATTATAGTCGTGATTGTTGTAATCATAGTTATTATAATAATGGTCGTGGTTGTTATATTCATGATCGTGCTTGCTATAATCACAGTCGTGGTTGTTATAATCATAGTCGTGGGTGTTATACTCATGGTCGTGAGTGTTATAATCATGGTCGGGTTGTTATAATCATTTTCGGGTTTGTTATAATCATGGGTCGTGGTTGTTATATTCATGGTCGTGGTTGTTATAATCATGGACGTGGTTGTTATAATCATAGTCGTGATTGTTGTAATCATAGTCGTGGTTATTATAATCATGGTCGTGATGTTATATTCATGGTCGTGCTTGTTATAATCACAGTCGTGGTTGATATAATCATGGACGTGGTTGTTATAATCATAGTCGTGATTGCTGTAATCATAGACGTGGTAATTATAATCATGGTAATGGTTGTTATATACATGGTCGTGCTTGTTATAGTCATAGTCGCAGTTGATATAATCATGGTCGTGGTTTTTATAATCATAGTTGTGGTTGTTATAATCATGGTCGTGGTTGTTATAATCATAGTCGTGGTTGTTATAATCAGGGTCGTGGTTGATATATTCATGGTCGTGCTTGTTATAATCACAGTCGTGGTTGTTAAAATCATAGTTGTGATTGTTATAATCATAGTCGTGGTTGTTATAATCACAGTCGTGGTTTATTATAATCATAGTCGTGTGTATTATAATCATGGTCGAGTGTTATAATCATGGTCGGTTGTTATAATATTCGAGCTTGTTAAAATCATGTCTGCTCTGTTATATTCATGGTCGTGGGTTGTTATAATCATGGACGTGGTTGTTATAATCATAGTCGTGATTGTTGTAATCATAGTCGTGATTGTTGTAATCATAGTCGGTTGTTATAATCATGGTCGTGGTTGATATAATCATGGTCGTGTTTGTTATAATCATATTGAGTTTGTTATAATCATGGTCGTGGTTGTTATCATGGGTCGGGTAGATATAATCATGGTCGAGTGTTATAATCATGGTCGTGGTTGTTATAATCATAGTCGTGGTTATTAAAATCATGGTCGTGAGTGTTATAATCGGTCGTGGGTTGTTATAATCATGGACGTGGTTGTTATAATCATAGTCGTGGTTAAGATCATAGTCGGTTGTTATAAATCATAGACGTGGTTGTTATAATCATGGTCGTGAGTGTTATAATCATGGTCATTAGTGTTATAATCATGGTCATTGTTGTTATAATCATAGTCGTGCTTGTTATAATCATCGTCGTGTTTGTTATAATCATAGTCGTGGTTATTATAATCATGGTCGTGAGTGTTATAATCATGGTCGTGAGTGTTATAATCATGGTCGTGGTTGTTATAATCATGGTCGGTTGTTATAATCATGGACGTAGTTGTTATAATCATCGTCGGTGATTGTTGTAATCATGGAGGTGGTTGTTATAATCAGTCGGTTATGATCAAAGTCGTCGTTGTTATAATCATGAACGTGGATGTTATAATCATAGTCGGTTATGATCAAAGTCGTGGTTGTTATAATCATGGACGTGGTTGTTATAACACGGTCGTGAGTGTTATAATCATGGTCGTCCTTGTTATAATCATGGTCGTCATTGTTATAATCATGACGGTTGTTATAATTATGGACGTGGTTGTTATAATCATGGTCGTGGTTATGATCAAAGTCGTGGTTGTTATAATCATGGACGGATGTTATAATCATGGTCGTGAGTGTTATAATCATGGTCGGGTTGTTATAATCATAGTCGTGGTTGTTATAATCATGGTCGTGAGTGTTATAATCATGGTCGTGGTTGTAATGATCGGTCGTGGTAGTTATAATCATGGTCGGTTGTTATAGTCATGGTCGTAGTTGTTATAATCATGGTCGTGGTTTTGTAATCATAGTTGTGGTTGTTATAATCATGGTCGTGCTTGTTATAATCACAGTCGTGGTTGTTAAAATCATAAGTTGTGGTTGTTATAATCATAGTCGAGGTTGTTATATTCATGGTCGTGGTTGTTATAATCATAGTCGTGGTTATTAAAATCATGGTCGAATGTTATAATCATGGTCGTTGTTGTTATAATCATGGTCGTGGTAGTTATAATCATGGTCGTTTTTGTTATAGTCATGGTCGGTTGTTATAATCATGGACGTGGTTGTTATAATCATAGTCGTGATTTCTATAATCATACCGTGGTTTTTATAATCATGGTCGTGGTTGTTATGTTCATGGTCGTGCTTGTTATAATCACAGTCGGTTGTAAAATCATAGTTGTGGTTGTTATAATCATAGTCGTTGTTATAATCATGGTCGTGGTTGTTATAATCATAGTCGTGGTTGTTATAATCATAGTCGTGGTTGTTATAATCATGGTCGGTTGTTATAAACATAGTCGTGGTTATTATAATCATGGTCGTGAGTGTTATAATCATGGTCGTGGTTGTAATATACATGGTCGTGGTAGTTATAATTATGGTGTCGTGGTTGTTATAATCATAGTCGTGGTTGTTATAATCATGGTCGTGGTTGTTATAATCATAGTCGGTTTTATAATCATGGTCGAGTGTTATAATCATGGTCGTGGTTGTAATATACATGGTCGTGGTAGTTATAATTATGGTCGTGGTTGTTATAATCATGGTCGTTGTTGTTATAATCATGGACGTGGTTGTTATAATCATAGTCGTGATTGTTGTAATCATAGTCGTGGTTATAATAATCATGGTCGTGGTTGTTATATTCATGATCGTGTTTGTTATAGTCATAGTTGTGGTTGTTATAATCATGGTCGTGCTTGTTTTTAATCATAGTCGTTGTTGTTTTAATCAGTCGTTGTTGTTATAATCATTCTCGTAGTTATTATAATCATAGTCGTTGTTGTTATAATCATGGTCGTGGTTGTTATACTCATGGTCGTGCTTGTTATAATCACAGTCGTGGTTTATTATAATCATAGTCGTGTGTGTTATAACTCGTGGTCGTGAGTGTTATAATCATGGTCGTGGTTATTATAATCATATTCGAGTTTGTTATAATCATGTTCGTGGTTGTTATATTCATGGTCGTGGTTGTTATAATCATGGACGTGGTTGTTATAATCATAGTCGTGATTGTTGTAATCATAGTCGTGGTTGCTATAATCATGGTCGTGGTTGATATAATCATGGTCGTGTTTGTTATAATCATATTCGAATTTGTTATAATCATGGTCGTGGTTGTTATAATCATGGTCGTGGTTTTTGTTATCATAGTTGTGGTTGTTATAATCATGGTCGTGATTGTTATAATCATAGTCGTGGTTGTTATAATCTTGGCAGTGCTTGTTATATTCATGGTCGTGCTTATTACAATTACAGTCGTGGTTGTAAAAATCATAGTTGTGGTTGTTATAATCATAGTCGTGGTTGTTATAATCATGGTCGTGGTTTTGTTATCATAGTTGTGGTTGTTATAATCATGGTCGTGATTGTTACAATCACAGTCGGGTTGTTAAAATCATAGTTGTTTTTGTTATAATCATAGTCGTGGTTGTTATAATCATGGTCGTGGTTGTTATAATCATAGTCGTGGTTGTTATAATCATGGTCGTGATTGTTATAATCATAGTCGTAGTTGTTATAATCATGGTCGTGGTTGTTATAATCATAGTCGTGATTGCTGTAATCATAGACGTGTTAATTATAATCATGGCCGTGCTTGGTATAGTCATAGTCGCAGTTGTTATATTCATGGTCGTGGTTTATATAATCATAGTTGTGGTTGTTATAATCATGGACGGATTGTTATAATCATAGTCGTGATTGCTGTGATCATAGACGTGTTAATTATAATCATGGTCGTGGTTGTTATATACATGGTCGTGTTTGTTATAGTCATAGTTGCAGTTGTTATAATCATGGTCGGTTGTTATAATCATAGTCGGTTTTTATAATCATGGTCGTGGTTGTTATATTCATGGTCGTGCTTGTTATAATCACATTCGTGGTTGTTAAAATCATAGTTGTGGTTGTTATAATCATTGTCGTGGTGTTATAATCATGGTCGTGGTTGTTATAATCATAGACGTTAGTGGTATAATCATAGTCGTGGTTGTTATAATTATGGTCGTGGTTGTTTAATCATGGTCGTGCTTGTTACGATCATGGTTGTGGTTGTTATAATCATGGTCGTGGTTGTTATAATCATAGTCGATGTTATAATCATGGACGTAGTTGTTATAATCATAGTCGTGATTTCTATAATCATAGTTGTGGTTGTTATAATCATGGTCGTGGTTGTTATATTCATGGTCGTGCTTGTTATAATCACAGTCGTGGTTGTTAAAATCATAGTTGTGGTTGTTATAATCATTGTCGGTTGTTATAATCATGGTCGAGGTTGTTATAATCATAGTCGTTAGTGGTATAATCATAGTCGTGGTTGTTATAATTATGGTCGTGGTTGTTTTAATCATGTCGCTTTGTTACGATCATGGTTGTGGTTGTTATAATCATGGTCGTGGTTGTTATAATCATAGTCGTGGTTGTTATAATGATGGACGGTTGTTATAATCATAGTCGTGATTTCTATAATCATAGTTTTGGTGTTATAATCATGGTCGTGGTTGTTATATTCATGGTCGTGCTGTAATCATGGTCGTGAGTGTTATAATCATGGTCGTCGTTGTTATAATTATGGACGTGGTTGTTATAATTATGGACGTGGTTGTTATAATCATAGTCGTGGTTATGATCATAGTCGTGGTTGTTATAATCATGGACGTGGTTGTTATAATCATGGTCGTGAGTGTTATAATCGGTCGTGGTTGTTTTAATCATAGTCGTGGTTAACAAAGTCCCCTGATCGAGTACAACAAAGTCCGCTGGTCAAGTATAACAAAGTCTCCTGATCGAGTAAAACAAAGTCCAATGATCGAGTATAACAAAGTCCCCTGATCGAGAATAACAAAGTTCCTGATCGAGTATAACAAAGTCCCCTAATCGAGTATAACAAAGTTCCTGATCGAGTATAACAAAGTCCCCTGGTCGAGCATAACAAATTCCACTGGTCGAGTATAACAAAGTCCCCCGATCGAGTATAACAAAGGCCCCTGATCGAGTATAACAAAGTCCCCTGGTCGAGTATAACAAAGTCCCCTTATCGAGTATAACAAAGTCCCCTCGTCATGTATTACAAATTCCTCTGATCGAGTATAACAAAGTCCCCTGGTCGAGTATAACAAAGTCTCCTGATCGAGTATAACAAAGGCCCTGATCGAGTATAACAAAGTCCCCTGATCAAGTATAACAAAGTCCCTGGTCGAGTATAACAAAGTCCCCTGATCGAGTACAACAAAGTCCCCTAGTATACAAAGATCGAGTATAACAAAGTCCCCTAATCGAGTATAACAAAGCCCAATCATCGTGTATAACAAAGTCCCCTGATCGAGTATAACAAAGCCCCCTGATCGAGAATAACAAAGTCCCCACATCGAGTATAAAAAAGTCCCCTGGTCGAGTATAATAAAGTCCCCTGATAGAGTATATCAAAGCCCCCTCATCGAGTATAACAAAGTCCCCTAATCGAGTATAACAAAGTCCCGTGGTTGACTATAACAAAGTCCCCTGGTCGAGTATTACAAAGTCCCCTGATCGAGTATAACAAAGTCCCCTGATCGAGTATAACAAAGTCCCCTGATCGAGTATAACAAAGTCCCCTGATCGAGTATATCAAAGCCCCTTCATCGTGTATAACAAGATCCCCTGATCGAGTATACAAAGTCCCCTGGTCGAGTATAACAAAGTCCCCTGGTCGAGTATTACAAAGTCCCCTGATCGAGTATAACAAAGGCCCCTAATCGAGTATAACAAAGTCCCTTTATCGAGCATAACAAAGCCGCCTGATCGAGTATAACAAGGCCCCCTCATCGATATAAAAAAAGTCCCCTCATCGAGTACAAACACTCCCCTAATCGAGTATAACACATCCCCTGATCGAGAATAACATATCATCTGATCGTATATAACAAAGTCCCCCGGTCGAGATAGTAATGTCCCATGATCGAGTATAACAAACCCCCCTCATCGAGTATGACAAAGGCCCCTCATGGAGTATCACAAAGACAGCTGATGGAGTATACCAAAGCCTCCTGATCGAGTATAACAAAGTCCCCCCTGAACGAGTATAACACATCCCCTGATCGAGTATAACATATCCCCTGATCGTATATAACAAAATCCCCTGGTCGAGACAGTAATGTCCCATAATCGAGTATAACAAAGCCCCCTCATCGAGTATGACAAAGCCCCCGGATGGAGTATAACAAAGACAGCTAATGGAGTATAACAAAGTCCCCTGGTCGAGTATAACAAAGCCCCCTCATCGAGTATAATAAAGTCCCCTGATCGAGTACAACAATGTCCCCTGAATGAGTATAACAAATCCCCCTGATCGAGTATAACACATCCCCTGATCGAGTATAACAAAGTCTCCTCATCGAGTATGACAAAGGCCCGTGATGGCGTATAACAAAGACAGCTGATGGCGTATAATTTTGTCCCCTGGTCGAGTATAACAAAGGCCCCTCACCAAGTATAAGAAAGCTCCCTGATCGGATATTACAAAGTCCCTGATCGAGTATAACAAGGTCCCCAGATCGAGTATAACAAAGTTCTCTGGTCGAGTATAAAAAAGACTCCTAATCGAGTATAACAAAGTCTCCTGATCGAGTATAACAATATCCCGTGATCGAGTATAACAAAGTCCCCTGATCGAGTACAACAAAGTCCGCTGGTCGAGTATAACAAAGTCTCCTGATCGAGTAAAACAAAGTCCAATGATCGAGTATAATAAAGTCCCCTGGTCGAGTATAACAAATTCCACTGGTCGAGTATAACAAAGTCCCCTGGTCGAGTATAACAAACGTCCCCTGGTCGAGTATAATAAATTCCCCTGATCGAGTATAACAAAGGACCTGATCGAGCATAACAAAGTCCCCTGATCGAGTATAACAAAGTCCCCTGGTTCGAGTATAACAAAAGCCTTTCATATAGTGTAATAAAGGCCCCTGATCGAGTATAACAAAGGCCCCTATTCGAGTATAACAAAGTCTCCTGATCGAGTAAAACAAAGGCCCCTCACGAGTATCCTCG
>NW_024729369.1:0-28194 GCF_018991925.1 Homarus americanus | reverse complement strand
GGGGACTTTGTTATTCTCGATCAGGGGACTTTGTTATACTCGATTATTGGCCTTTGTTATACTCAAGGAAGGGGCTTTGATATACTCGACCAGGGGACTTTGCTATAGTCGACCAGGGGACTTTGTTATACTCGATTAGGGGACTTTGTTATACTCGATCAAGGGAACTTTCTTATACTCGACCAGAGGACTCTCGAGTATAACAAAGTCCCCTGATCGAGTATAACAAAGTCGCCTGAACGATTATAACAAAGGCCCATGATTGAGTATAACAAAGTTTCTTGATCGAGTAAAACAAAGCCCCCTGATCGAGTATAACAAAGTCCCTTGATCGAGTATAACAAAGTCCCCTAATCGAGTACAACAAAAGCCCCTGATCGAGTTTAACAAAGGCCCGTAATCGAGTATAACAAACTCCCCTGGTCGAGTATAACAAAGTTCCCTGATCGTGTATAACAAATTCCCCTGATCGAGTATAACAAAGTCCCCTGAACGATTATAACAAAGGCCCCTGATCGAGTATAACAAGGTTCCCTGATCGAGTAAAACAAAGCCCCCTGATCGAGTATAACAAATTCCCCTGATCGAGAATATCAAAGTCCCGTGATCGAGTATAACAAAGGCCCCTGATCGAGTTTAACAGAGGCCCATGATCGAGTATAACAAAGTTTCCTGATCGAGTATAACAAAGGCCCCTCATCGAGTTTAACAAAGGCCCCTAATCGAGTATAACAAAGTCCCCTGATCGAGTATAAAAAAGGCCCCTGATCGAGTTTAACAAAGGCCCCTCATTGAGTATAACAAAGTCTTCTGGTCGAGTATAACAAAGTCCCCTGATCGAATATAACAAAGGCGCCTGAACGAGTATAACATTTTCCCATGATCGAGTATAACAAAGTCCCCTCATCCAGTATAACAAAGTCCCCTGATCGAGTATAACAAAGCCCCCTCATCGAGAATAACAAAGTCCCCTCATCGAATATAACAAAATCCCCTCATCGAGTATAACAAAGTCCCCTGTTCGAGTATAACAAAGTCCCCTGAACGAGTATAACAAACTCCCCTGGTCGAGTATAACAAAGTCCCCTGATCGAGTATAACAAAGTCCCCTGATCGAGTATAACAAAGTCGCCTGAACGATTATAACAAAGTCCCGTATTCGAGTATAACAAAGCCCCTCATCGAGTATAAAAATGGCCCCTAATCGAGTATAACAAAGTCCCCTGAACGATTATAACAAAGGCCCCTGATCGAGTATAACAAAGTTTCCTGATCGAGTAAAACAAAGCCCCCTGATAGAGTATAACAAAGTCCCCTGATCGAGTATAACAAAGGCCACTGATCGAGTTTTACAAAGGCCCCTCATCGAGTATAACAAAGTCCCCTGGTCGAGTAAAACGAAGGAACCTGATCAAATATAACAAAGGCGCCTGAACGAGTATAACAAAGCCCCCTGATCGAGTATAACAAAGTTCCCTGATCGAGTATAACAAAGCCCACTGATCGAGTATAAAAAAGTCCCTCTCATCGAGAATAACAAAGTCCCCGTATCGAGAATAACAAAGCCCCCTGATCAAGTATAACAAAGGCCCCTGATCGAGTATAACAAAGACCCCTGGTCGAGTATAACAAAGTCCCCTGATCGAGTATAACAAAGGCCCCTGATCGAGCATAACAAAGGCCCGTGATCGAGTATGACAAAGTCACCTGGTCGAGTATAACAAAGTCCCCTAATCGAGTATAACAAAGGCCCCTGATCGAGTATAACAAAGTCCCATAATCGAGAATAAGAAAGTCCCCTCATCGAATATAACAAAGTCCCCTGATCGAGTATAACAAAGTCCCCTGATCGAGTATAACAAAGTCCCTTGATCGAGTATAACAAACTCCCCTGGTCGAGTATAACAAAGTCCCCTGATCGAGTATAACAAAGTCCCCTGATCGAGTATAAAAAAGTCCAATGATCGAGTATAACAAAAGCCCCTAATCGAGTTTAACAAAGGCCCCTAATCGAGTATAACAAACTCCCCTGGTCGAGTATAACAAAGTCCCCTGATCGAGTATAACAAAGTCCCCTGATCGAGTATAACAAAGTCCCCTGATCAAGTATAACAAAGTCCCCTGAACGATTATAACAAAGGCCCCTGATCGAGTAAAACAAGGTTCCCTGATCGAGTATAACAAAGCCCCCTGATCGAGTATAACAAAGTCCCCTGATCGAGAATAACAAAGTCCCCTGATCGAGTATAAGAAAGGCCCCTGATCGAGTTTAACAGAGGCCCACGATCGAGTATAACAAAGTCCCCTGGTCGAGTATAACAAAGGCCCCTCATCGAGTTTAACAAAGGCCCCTCATCGAGTATAACAAAGTTCCCTGGTCGAGCATTACAAACTCCCCTGGTCGAGTATAACAAAGTCCCCTGATCGAGTATAACAAAGTCCCCTGGTCGAGTATAACAAAGTCCCCTGAACGAATATAACAAAGGCCCCTGATCAAGTATAACAAAGCCCCCTGATCGAGTATAACAAAGCCACCTCATCGAGTATAACAAAATCCCCTTATCAAGTATAACAAAGTCCCCTGAACGAGTAAAACAAAGTCCCCTAATCGAGTTTAACAAAAGCCCCTCATCGAGAATAACAAAGGCCTTTGATCGAGTTTAACAAAGCCCCCTATTCGAGTATAACAATGTCCCCTGATCCTGTATAACAAACTCCCCTGATCGAGTATAACAAAGGCCCATCATCGACTATAACAAAGTACCATGATCGAGTATAACAAAGGTACCTCATCGTGTATAACAAAGTACCCTGATCGAGTATAACAAAGTCCCCTGAACGATTATAACAAAGGCCCCTGATCAAGTATAACAAAGCCCCCTGATCGAGTATAACAAAGCCCCCTGATCGAGTATAACAAAGTCCCCTGATCAAGTTTAACAAAGTCCCCTGAACGAGTATAACAAAGTCCCCTGATCGAGTATAACAAAGTCCCCTGATCGAGTATAACAAAGGACTCTCATCGAGTATAACAAAGGCCCCTCATTGAGTATAACAAAGTCCCCTGATCGAGTATAACAAAGTCCCCTGATCGAGAATAACAAAGTCCCCTGATTGAGTATAAAAAGTCCCCTGATCGAGTATAACAAAGTCCACTGAACGATTATAACAAAGGCCCCTGATCGAGTATAAGAAAGTTCCCTGATCGAGCATAACAAAGCCACCTGATCGAGTATAACAAAGTCCCTTGATCGAGTATAACAAAGTCCCCTGATCGAGTATAACAAAAGTCCCTGATCGAGTTTAACAAAGGCCCCTAATCGAGTATAACAAACTCCCCTGGTCGGGTATAAAAAAGTCCTTTGATCGAGTATAACAAAGTCCCCTAAACGATTATAACAAAGGCCCCTGATTGAGTATTACAAAGTTCCCTGATCGAGTATAACAAAGCCCCCTGATCGAGTATAACAAAGTCCCCTGATCGAGAATAACAAAGTCCCATGATCTAGTATAACAAAGGCCCCTGGTCGATTATAATAAAGGCCCCTGATCAAGTATAACAAAGTCCCCTCATCGAGTATAACAAAGTGCCCTGATCGAGAATAACAAAGTCCCCTGATCGAGTATAACAAAGTCCCCTGATCGAGTATAACAAAAGCCCCTGATCGAGTTTAACAAAGGCCCCTGATCGAGTATAACTTAGTTCCCTGATCGAGTATAACAAAGCCCCCTGATCTAGTATAACCAAGTCCCCTGACCGAGTATTACAAAGTCTCCTGATCGAGTATAACAAAGTCCCCTGAACGAGTAGAACACAGTCCCAACATCGATTATAACAAAGTCCCCTCATCGAATATAACAATGTCCCCTGATCGAGTATAACAAAGTCCCCTGATCGAGTAGAACAAAGTCCCCTCATCGAGTATAACAAAGGCCCTTCATCGAGTATAACAAAGTCCCCTGGTCGAGTATAACAAAGTCCCCTGATCGAGTATAACAAAGCCCCCTGATCGAGTATAACAAAGCCCCCTCATAGAGTATAACAAAGTCCCCTCATCGAGTATAACAAAGTTTCCTGATCGAGCAAAACAAAGCCCCCTGAACGATTATAACAAAGGCCCCTGATCGAGTATAACAAAAATTCCTGATCGAATATAACAATGTCCCCTGATCGAGTATAACAAAGTCCCCTGATAGCGTATAACAAAGTCCCCTCACCGAGTATAACAAAGTTCCCTGATCGAGTATAACAAAGCCCCCTCATAGACTATAACAAAGTCCCCTGATCGAGAATAACAAAGTCCCCTGATCGGGTATAACAAAGGCCCCTGATCGAGTATAACAAATGCCCCTGATCGAGTATAACAAAGTACCATGATCGAGTATAACAAAGTCCCATCATCGAATATAACAATGTCCCCTGATCGAGTATAACAAATTCCCCTGATCGAGTCTAACAAAGTTCCCTCATCGAGTATAACAAACGCCCCTCATCGAGTATAACAAAGTCCCCTGATTGAGTATAACAAAGTCCCCTGATCGAGTATAACAAAGTCCCCTGAACGATTATAACAAAGGCCCCTGATCGAGTATAACATAGTTCCCTGATCGAGAATAACAAAGCCATCTGATCGAGTATAACAAAGTCCCCTGATCGAGTATAACAAAGTCCCCTGATCGAGTATAACAAATGATCCTGATCGAGTTTAACAAAGGCCCCTAATAGAGTATAACAAAGTTCCCTGGTCGAGTATAACAAAGTCCCCTGAACGATTATAACAAAGGCTCTTGATCCAGTATATCAAAGCCCCCTGATCGAGTATAACAAAGCCCCCTCATCGAGTATAACAAAGTCCCCTGATCAAGTATAACAAAGTCCCCTGAACGAGTAGAACAAAGTCCCCTAATCGAGTTTAACAAAGACCCCTCATCGAGAATATCAAAGGCATTTGATCGAGTTTAACAAAGGGCCTCTTTCGAGTATAACAAAGTCCCCTCATCGAGTATTACAAAGGCCCCTGATCGAGTTTAACAAAGTTCCCTGGTCGAGTATAACAAAGTCCCTCATCGAGTATAACAAATTCTGATCGAGTAGAACAAAGTCCCCTCATCGAGTATAACAAAGCCCCTCATCGAGTATAACAAAGTCATATGATCGAGTATAACAAAGTTTCCTGATCGAATATAACAATGTCCCCTGATCGAGTATAACAAAGTCCCCTGATCGCGTATAACAAAGTCCCCTCACCGAGTATAACAAAGTTCCCTGATCGAGTATAACAAAGCCCCCTCATAGACTATAACAAAGTCCCCTGATCGAGAATAACAAAGTCCCCTGATCGCGTATAACAAAGTCCCCTGGTCGAGTATAACAAACTCCCCTGGTCGAGTATAACAAAGTCCCATGATCGAGTATAACAAAGTCCCCTGATCGAGTATAACAAAGTCCCCTGAACGATTATAACAAAGGCCCCTGTTCAAGTATAACAAAGCCCCCTGATCGAGTATAACAAAGCCCACTACTCGAGTATAACAAAATCCCTTGATCAAGTATAACAAAGTCCCCTGAACGAGTATATCAAAGGCCCCTGATCGAGTTTATCAAAGGCCCCTCATCGAGTATAACAAAGTCCCCTGGTCAAGTATAACAAACTCCCCTGGTCGAGTATAACAAAGTCCCCTGGTCGAGGATAACAAAGGCCCCTGATCGAATATAACAAAGGCGCCTGAACGAATATAACAAAAGCCCATGATCGAGTTTAACAAAGGCCCCTAATCGAGTATAACAAAGTCCCCTGGTCGAGTATAACAAAGTCCCCTGAACGATTATAACAAAGGCCCTTGATCCAGTATAACAAAGCCCCCTGATCGAGTATAACAAAGCCCCCTCATCGAGTATAACAAAGTTCCCTGATCAAGTATAACAAAGTCCCCTGAACGAGTAGAACAAAGTCCCCTAATCGAGTTTAACAAAGACCCCTCATCGAGAATAACAAAGGCCTTTGATCGAGTTTAACAAAGGCCCTTATTCGAGTATAACAAAGGCCCCTCATCGAGTATAACAAAGGCCCCTGATCGAGTTTAACAAAGTTCCCTGGTCGAGTATAACAAAATCCCCTGATCGAGCATAACAAATTCCACTGATCGAGTATAACAACGGCCCCTGATCGAGTTTAACAAAGGTCCCCGATCGAGTATAACAAAGTCCCCTGGTCGAGGATAACAAACTTCCCTGGTCGAGTATAACAAAGTCCCCTGATCGAATATAACAAAGTCCCCTGATCGCTTATAACAAAGTTCCCTGAACGATTATAACAAAGGCCCCTGATTGAGTATAACAAAGTTCCCTGATCGAGTATAACAAAGCCCCCAGATCGAGTATAACAAAGTCCCCTGATCGAGTATAACAAACTCCCCTGATCGAGTATAACAAAGTCCTGTGATCGAGTATAACAAAGGCGCTTGATCGAGTATAACAAAGCCCCTTGATCGAGTATAACAAAGCCCCCTTCTCGAGTATAACAAAGTCCCCTGAACGAGTAGAACAAAGTCCCCTAAACGAGTTTAACAAAGACCCCTCATCGAGAATAACAAAGGCCTTTGATCGAGTTTCACAAAGGCCCCTGATCGAGTATAACAAAGTCCCCTGGTTGAGTATAACAAACTCCCCTGGTCGAGTATAACAAAGTCCCCTGATCGAGTATAACAAAGACCCCTAATCGCTTATAACAAAGTTCCCTGAACGATTATAACAAAGGCCACCTGATCGAGTATAACAAAGTTCCCTGATCGAGTATAACCAAGCGCCCAGATCGAGTATAACAAAGTCCCCTGATCGAGTATAACAAAGTCCCCTGATCAAGTATAACAAACTCCCCTGGTCGAGTATAACAAAGTCCTCTAATCGAGTATAACAAAGGCCCCAGATCGAGTATAACAAAGCCCCCTGATCGAGTATAACAAAGCCCCCTTCTCGAGTATAACAAAGTCCCCTGGTCAAGTATAACAAAGTCCCCTGAACGAGTATAACAAAGTCCCCTGATCCTAGTATAGCAAAGTCCCCTCACCGAGTATAACAAAGTTCCCTGATCGAGTATAACAAAGCCCCCTAATAGAGTATAACAAAGTCCCCTGATCGAGTATAACAAAGTCCCCTCATCGAGTATAACAAATTCCCCTGATCGAGTAGAACTAAGTCCCCTCATCGAGTATAACAAAGCCCCTCATCGAGTATAACAAAGTCACATGATCGAGTTTAACAAAGGCCCCTCATCGAGTATAACAAAGTCCCCTGGTCGAGTATAACAAACTTCC
Organism: Homarus americanus; assembly: GCF_018991925.1. Classification (NCBI taxonomy): domain Eukaryota; kingdom Metazoa; phylum Arthropoda; class Malacostraca; order Decapoda; family Nephropidae; genus Homarus; species Homarus americanus. Next base: position 20,880 of record NW_024729369.1, on the reverse strand, counting down.
CTGGTCGAGTATAACAAACTTCCCTGGTCGAGTATAACAAAGTCCCCTGATCGAGTATAACAAAGTCCCCTGAACGATTATAACAAAGGACCCTGTTCAAGTATAACAAAGCCCCCTGATCGAATATAACAAAGCCCCCTACTCGAGTATAACAAAGTCCCCTGATCAAGTATAACAAAGTCCCCTGAACGAGTATAACAAAGGCCCTGATCGAGTTTATCAAAGGCCCCTGATCGAGTATAAGAAAGTCCCATGGTCTAGTATAACAAAGGCCCCTCATCGAGTTTAACAAAGTCCCCTCATCAAGTAAAATGAAAAGTCCCCTGGTCAAGTATAACAAACTCCCTTGGTCGAGTATAACAAAGTCCCCTGATCGAGTATAACAAAGTCCCCTGATCGAGTATAACAAAGTCCCCTGAACGATTATAACAAAGGCCCCTGATCAAGTATAACAATGCCACCTGATCGAGTATAACAAAGCCCCCTCATCGAGTATAACAAAGTCCCCTGATCAAGTATAACAAAGTCCCGTGAACGAATATAACAAAGTCCCCTGATCGAGTATAACAAACTCCCCTGGTCGAGTAGAACAAAGTCCCCTCATCGAGTATAACAAAGGCCCCTCATCGAGTATAACAAAGTCCCATGATCGAGAATAACAAAGTCCCCTGATCAGTATAACAAAGTCCCCTGATCGAGTATAACAAAGTCCCCTGAACGATTATAACAAAGGCCCCTGATCGAGTATAACAAAGTTTCCTAATCGAGTAAAACAAAGGCCCCTGATCGAGTATAACAAAGTCCCCTGATCGAGTATAACAAAGTCCCCTGATCGAGTATAACAAAGGCCCTGATCGAGTTTAACAAAGGCCCCTCATCGAGTATATCAAAGTCCCCTGGTCGAGTATAACAAAGGCCCCTGATCGAATATAACAAAGGCGCCTGAACGAATATAACAAAAGCCCATGATCGAGTTTAACAAAGGCCCCTAATCGAGTATAACAAAGTCCCCTGGTCGAGTATAACAAAGTCCCCTGAACGAATATAACAAAGGCCCTTGATCCAGTATAACAAAGCCCCCTGATCGAGTATAACAAAGCCCCCTCATCGAGTATAACAAAGTTCCCTGATCAAGTATAACAAAGTCCCCTGAACGAGTAGAACAAAGTCTCCTAATCGAGTTTAACAAAGACCCCTCATCGAGAATAACAAAGGCCTTTGATCGAGTTTAACAAAGGCCCTTATTCGAGTATAACAAAGTCCCCTCATCGAGTATAACAAAGGCCCCTCATCGAGTTTAACAAAGTTCCCTGGTCGAGTATAACAAAATCCCCTGATCGAGCATAACAAAGTCCACTGATCGAGTATAACAACGGCCCCTGATCGAGTTTAACAAAGGCCCCTAATCGAGTATAACAAAGTTCCCTGGTCGAGGATAACAAACTCCCCTGGTCGAGTATAACAAAGTCCCCTGATCGAATATAATAAAGTCCCCTGATCGCTTATAACAAAGTTCCCTGAACGATTATAACAAAGGCCCCTGATCGAGTATAACAAAGTTCCCTGATCGAGTATAACAAAGCCCCCAGATCGAGTATAACAAAGTCCCCTGATCAAGTATAACAAAGTCCCCTGAACGAGTATAACAAAGTCCCCTAATCGAGTATAACAAAGTACCCTCACCGAGTATAACAAAGTTCCCTGATCGAGTATAACAAAGTCCCCTCATAGAGTATAACAAAGTCCCCTGATCGAGTATAACAAAGTCCCCTGATCGGGAATAACAAAGGCCCCTGATCGAGTATAACAAAGGCCCCTCATCGAGTATAACAAAGTCCCATGATCGAGTATAACAAAGTCCCGTCATCGAGTATAACAAATTCCCCTGATCGAGTAGAACAAACTCACCTCTTCGAGTATAACAAAGCCCCTCATCGAGTATAACAAAGTCCCCTGGTCGAGTAAAACAAACTCCCCTGGTCGATTATAACAAAGTCCACTGATCGAGTATAACAAAGTCCCCTGATCGAGTATAACAAACTCCCCTGGTCGAGTAGAATAAAGTCGCCTCATCGAGTATAACAAAGGCCCCTCATCGAGTATAACAAAGTCCCATGATCGAGAATAACAAAATCCCCTCATCGAATATAACAAAGTTCTCTGATCGAGTATAACAAAGTCCCCTGATCGAGTATAACAAAGTCCCCTGATCGAGTATAACAAAGTCCCCTGAACGATTATAACAAAGGCCCCTGATCGAGTATAACAAAGTTTACTGATCGAGTAAAACAAAGCCCCCTCATCGAGTATAACAAAGTCCCCTAATCGAGCATAACAAAGTCCCCTGATCGAGTATAACAAAGGCCCCTAATCGAGTTTAACAAAGCCCCCTCATCGAGTATATCAAAGTTCCCTGATCGAGTATAACAAAGTCCACTGATCGAGAGTAACAAAGTCCCCTGATCAAGTATAACAAAGGCCCCTGATCGAGTATAACAAAGTCCCCTGTCGAGTATAACAAAAGCCCTTGATCGAGTATAACAAAGTCCCCTGGTCGAGTATAACAAAGTCCCTTAATCGAGTATAACAAAGACCCCTGATCGAGTATAACAAAGTCCCATAATCGAGAATAAGAAAGTCCCCCCTTCCAATATAACAAAGTCCCCTGATCGTGTATAAGAAAGTCCCCTCATCGAGTATAACAAAGTCCCCTGATCGAGTATAACAAACTCCCTGGACGAGTATAACAAAGTCCCCTGATCGAGTATAACAAAGTCCCCTGATCGAGTATAACAAAGTCGCTTGAACGATTATAACAAAGTCCCCTATTCGAGTATAACAAAGTCCCCTGATCGAGTATAAAAATGGCCCCTAATCGAGTTTAACAATGTCCCCTCATCGAGTATAACAAAGTCCCCTGATCGAGTATAACAAAGCCCCCTCATCGAGTATAACAAAGTCCCCTGATCGAGGATAACAAAGTCCTTGATCGAGTATAACAAAGTCCCCTGATCGAGTATAACAAAGTCTCCTGATCGAGTATAACAAAGTCCCCTGATCGAGTATAACGAGGCCTCTGATCGAGTATAACAAAGGCCCCTCATCGAGTATAACAAAGTCCCCTGATCGAGTATAAAAAGTCCCCTGATCGAGTATAACAAAGTCCCATGATCGAGTATAAAAGTCCAATGATCGAGAATAACAAAGTACCCTAATCGAGTATAGCAAAGCCCCCTTATCGAGTATAACAAAGTCCCCTGATCGAGTATAACAAAGTCCCCTGATCGAGTATAACAAAAGCCCCTGATCGAGTTTAACAAAGGCCCCTAATCGAGTACAAAAAACTCCCCTGGTCGAGTATAAATAAGTCCCCTGATCGAGTATAACAAAGTCCCCTGATCGAGTATAACAAAGTCCCCTGAACGATTAAAACAAAGGCCCCTGATCGAGTATAACAAGGTTCCCTGATCGAGTATAACAAAGCCCCTTCATCGAGAATAACAAAGACCCTTGATCGAGAATAATAAAGTCCCCTGATCGAGTATAACAAAGGCCTCTGATCGAGTTTAACAGAGGCCCATGATCGAGTATAACAAAGTCCCCTGGTCGAGTATAACAAAGGCCCCTGAACGATTATAACAAAGGCCCCAGTTCAAGTATAACAAATCCCCCTGATCGAGTATAACAAAGCCCCCTACTCGAGTATAACAAAGTCCCCTGATCGAGTATAACAAAGTCGCTTGAACGATTATAACAAAGTCCCCTATTCGAGTATAACAAAGTCCCCTGATCGAGTATAAAAATGGCCCCCAATCGAGTATAACAATGTCCCCTCATCGAGTATAACAAAGTCCCCTGATCGAGTATAACAAAGCCCCCTCATCGAGTATAACAAAGTCCCCTGATCGAGGAAAACAAAGTCCTTGATCGAGTATAACAAAGTCCCCTGATCGAGTATAACAAAGTCTCCTGATCGAGTATAACAAAGTCCCCTGATCGAGTATAACGAGGCCCCTCATCGAGTATAACAAAGGCCCCTCATCGAGTATAACAAAGTCCCCTGATCGAGTATAAAAAAGTCCCCTGATCGAGTATAACAAAGTCCCCTCATCGAGTATAAAAAAGTCCAATGATCGAGAATAACAAAGTACCCTAATCGAGTATAGCAAAGCCCCCTGATCGAGTATAACAAAGTCCCCTGATCGAGTATAACAAAGTCCCCTGATTGAGTATAACAAAAGCCCCTGATCGAGTTTAACAAAGGCCCCTAATCGAGTACAAAAAACTCCCCTGGTCGAGTATAACAAAGTCCCCTGATCGAGTATAACAAAGTCCCCTGATCGAGTATAACAAAGTTCCCTGATCGAGAATAACAAAGCCCCTTCATCGAGTATAACAAAGTCCCCTGATCGAGTATAACAAAGGCCCCTGATCGAGTTTAACAGAGGCCCATGATCGAGTATAACAAAGTCCCCTGGTCGAGTATAACAAAGGCCCCTCATCGAGTATAACAAAGTTCCCTGGTCGAGTATAACCAACTCCCCTGGTCGAGTATAACAAAGTCCCCTGATCGAGTATAACAAAGTCCCCTGATCGTGTATAACAAAGTCCCCTGAACGAATATAACAAAGTCCCCTGATCAAGTATAACAAAGCCCCCTGATCGAGTATAACAAAGCCCCCTCATCGACTATAACAAAATTCCCTGATCAAGTGTAACAAAGTCCCCTGAACGAGTAGAACAAAGTCCCCTAATCGAGTTTAACAAAGGCCCCTCATCGAGAATAACAAAGGCCTTTGATCGAGTTTAACAAAGGCCCCTATTCGAGTATAACAAAGTCCCTGATCGAGTATAACAAAGTCCCCTGAACGAGTATAACACAGTCCCATCATCGAGTATAACAATGTCCTCTCATCGAATATAACAATGTCCCCGGATCGTGTATAACAAAGTCCCCTCATCGAGTATAACAAAGGCCCTTCATCGAGTATAACAAAGTCCCCTGATCGAGTATAACAAAGTCCCCTGATCGAGTATAACAAAGCCCCCTAATCGAGTATAACAAAGTCCCCTGATCAAGTTTAACAAAGTCCCCTGATCGAGTATAACAAAGTCCCCTAATCGGGTATAACAAAGGCCCCTGATCGAGTATAACAAAGTTTCCTCATCGAGTAAAACAAAGCCCCCTGATCGAGTATAACAAAGACCCCTGATCGAGTATAACAAAGTCCCCTGGTCGAGTATAACAAAGGCCCCTCATCGAGGTTAACAAAGGCCCCTCATCGAGTATGCTAACAAAGTTCCTGATCGGGGAGTATAACAAAGTCCACTGATCGAGAATAACAAAGTCCCCTGATCAAGTATAACAAAGGCCCCTGATCGAGTATAACAAAGACCCCTGGTCGAGTATAATAAAGTCCCCTGATCGAGTAAAACAAAGGCCCCTGCTCGAGTATAACAAAGGCCCCTGATCGAGTATAACAAAGTCCCCTGGTCGAGTATAATAATGTCCCCTAATCGAGTATAACAAAGGCCCCTGATCGAGTATAACAAACTCCCATAATCGAGAATAAGAAAGTCCCCCTTCCAATATAAGAAAGTCCCCTGATCGAGTATAAGAAAGTCCCTCATCGAGTATAACAAAGTCCCCTGATCGAGTATAACAAAACTCCCCTTTGGACGAGTATAACAAAGTCCACTGATCGAGTATAACAAAGTCCCCTGATCGAGTATAACAAAGTCGCTTGAACGATTATAACAAAGTCCCCTATTCGAGTATAACAAAGTCCCCTGATCGAGTATAAGTAAAATGGCCCCTAATCGAGTATAACAATGTCCCCTCATCGAGTATAACAAAGCCCTCTAGTCAGTATATCAAAGTCCCCTGACGAGGATAACAAAGTCCTGGATCGAGTATAACAAAGTCCCTGGTCGAGTATGCACAAAGGCCCCTGATCGAATATAACAAAGGCGCCTGAACGAGTATAACAAAGCCCCCTGATCGAGTAAAACAAAGTTCCCTGATCGAGTATAACAAAGCCCCTGATCGAGTTTAACAAAGTCCCCCTGATCGAGAATAACAAAGTCCCCTGATCGAGTATAACAAAGCCCCCTGATCAAGTACAACAAAGGCCCCTAATCGAGTATAACAAAGACCCCGGTCGAGTATAAAAAAGTCCCCTGATCGAGTATAACAAAGGCCCGTGATCAAGTATAACAAAGTCCCCTGATCGAGTACAACAAAGACCCTGATCGAGTATACCAAAGTCCCCTGATCGAGTATAACAAACTCCCCTAGTCGAGTATAACTAAGTCCCCTGATCGAGTATAACAAAGTCCCCTGATCGAGTATAACAAAGTCGCCTGAACGATTATAACAAAGTCGCCTGAACGAATATTTCAAAGTCCCCTGAACGAGTATAACAAACTCACCTGGTCGAGTATAACAAAGTCCCCTGATCGAGTATAACAAAGTCGCCTGAACGATTATAACAAAGTCCCCTATTCGAGTATAACAAAGTCCTCTGATCGAGTATAAAAATGACCCCTAATCGAGGATAACAAAGTCCCCTGAACGATTATAACAAAGGACCCTGATCGAGTATAACAAAGTTTCCTGATCGAGTAAAACAAAGCCCCCTGATCGAGTATAAGAAAGTCCCCAAATCGAGTATAACAAAGTCTCCTGTTCGAGTATAACAAAGGCCCCCGATCGAGTTTAACAAAGGCCCCTCATCGAGTATAACAAAGTCCCCTGGTCGAGTATAACAAAGGCCCCAGATCGAATATAACTAAGGCGCCTGAACGAGTATAACAAAGCCCCCTCATCGAGTATAACAAAGTTCCCTGATCGAGTATAACAAAGTCCACTGATCGAGAATAACAAAGTCCCCTGATCAAGTATAACAAAGGCCCCTGATCGAGTATAACAAAGACCCCTGGTCGAGTATAATAAAGTCCCCTGATCGAGTAAAACAAAGGCCCCTGCTCGAGTATAACAAAGGCCCCTGATCGAGTATAACAAAGTCCCCTGGTCGAGTATAATAAAGTCCCCTAATCGAGTATAACAAAGGCCCCTGATCGAGTATAACAAAGTCCCATAATCGAGAATAAGAAAGTCCCCCCTTCCAATATAAGAAAGTCCCCTGATCGAGTATAAGAAAGTCCCCTCATCGAGGAAAACAAAGTCCCCTCATCGAGTATAACAAACTCCCTTGCACGAGTATAACAAAGTCCACTGATCGAGTATAACAAAGTCCCCTGATCGAGTATAACAAAGTCGCTTGAACGATTATAACAAAGTCCCCTATTCGAGTATAACAAAGTCCCCTGATCGAGTATAAAAATGGCCCCTAATCGAGTATAACAATGTCCCCTGATCGAGTATAACAAAGTCCCCTGATCGAGTATAACAAAGCCCCCTCATCGAGTATAACAAAGTCCCCTGATCGAGGATAACAAAGTCCTTGATCGAGTATAACAAAGTCCCCTGATCGAGTATAACAAAGTCTCCTGATCGAGTATAACAAAGTCCCCTGCTCGAGTATAACGAGGCCTCTGATCGAGTATAACAAAGGCCCCTCATCGAGTATAACAAAGTCCCCTGATCGAGTATAAAAAAGTCCCGTGATCGAGTATAACAAAGTCCCCTGATCGAGTATAAAAAAGTCCAATGATCGAGAATAACAAGGTACCCTAAATGAGTATAGCAAAGCCCCTGATCGAGTATAACAAAGTCCCCTGATCGAGTATAACAAAGTCCTCTGATTGAGTATAATAAAAGCCCCTGATCGAGTTTAACACAGGCCCCTAATCGAGTACAGCAAACTCCCCTGGTCGACTATAACAAAGTCCCGTGATCGAGTATAACAAAGTCCCCTGATCGAGTATAACAAAGTCCCCTGAACGATTATAACAAAGGCCCCTGATCGAGTAAAACAAGGTTCCCTGATCGAGTATAACAAAGCCCCCTCATCGAGTATAACAAAGTCCCCTGATCGAGAATAACAGTCCCCTGATCGAGTTTAACAGATGCCCATGATCGAGTATAACAAAGTCCCCTGTTCGAGTATAACACAGGCCCCTCATCGAGTTTAACAATGGCCCCCTCATCGAGTATAACAAAGTTCCCTGTTCGAGTATAACAAACTCCCCTTGTCGAGTATAACAAAGTCCCCTGATCGAGTATAACAAAGTCCCCTGATCGAGTATAACAAACTCCCTTGGACGAGTATAACAAAGTCCACTGATCGAGTATAACAAAGTCCCATAATCGAGAATAAGAAAGTCCCCTGATCGAGTATAAGAAAGTCCCCTCATCGAGTATAACAAAGTCCCCTGAAGGTAAAGGTATAAATGGCCCTGATCGAGTATAACAAAGTCCACTGATCGAGTATAACAAAGTCCCCTGATCGGGTATAACAAAGGCCCCTAATCGAGTATAAAAAAGGCCCCTCATCAAGTATAACAAAGTCCCATGATCGAGTATAACAAAGTCTCCTGATCGAGTATAACAAAGTCCCCTGATCGAGTATAACGAGGCCTCTGATCGAGTATAACAAAGGCCCCTCATCGAGTATAACAAAGTCCCCTGATCGAGTATAAAAAAGTCCCGTGATCGAGTAGAACAAAGTCCCCTGATCGAGTATAAAAAAGTCCAATGATCGAGAATAACAAAGTACCCTAATCGAGTATAGCAAGCCCCCTCATCGAGTATAACAAAGTCCCCTGATCGAGTATAACAAAGTCCTCTGATTGAGTATAATAAAAGCCCCTGATCGAGTTTAACAAAGGCCCCTAATCGAGTACAACAAACTCCCCTGGTCGACTATAACAAAGTCCCCTGATCGAGTATTACAAAGTCCCCTGATCGAGTATAACAAAGTCCCCTGATCGATTATAACAAAGGCCCCTGATCGAGTAAAACAAGGTTCCCTGATCGAGTATATCAAAGCCCCCTCATCGAGTATAACAAAGTCCCCTGATCGAGAATAACAAAGTCCCCTGATCGAGTTTAACAGATGCCCATGATCGAGTATAACAAAGTCCCCTGGTCGAGTATAACACAGGCCCCTCATCGAGTTTAACAAAGGCCCCTCATCGAGTATAACAAAGTTCCCTGTTCGAGTATAACAAACTCCCCTTGTCGAGTATAACAAAGTCCCCTGATCGAGTATAACAAAGTCCCCTGATCGAGTATAACAAAGTCCCCTGAACGAATATAACAAAGGCCCCTGATCAAGTATAACAAAGCCCCCTGATAGAGTATAACAAAGCCCCCTCATTGACTATAACAAAATCCCCTGATCAAGTGTAACAAAGTCCCCTGAATGAGTAGAACAAAGTCCCCTAATCGAGTTTAACAAAGGCCCCTCATCGAGAATAACAAAGGCCCCTATTCGAGTATAACAAAGTCCCCTGATCGAGTATAACAAAGTCCCCTGAACGAGTATAACACAGTCCCATCATCGAGTATAACAATGTCCTCTCATCGAATATAACAATGTCACCTGATCGAGTATAACAAAGTCCCTCATCGAGTATAACAAAGGCCCTTCATCGAGTATAACAAAGTCTCCTGATCGAGTATAACAAAGTCCCTGATCGAGTATAACAAAGTCGCCTGAACGATTATAACAAAGTGACCTATTCGAGAATAACAAAGTCCCCTGATTGAGTATAAAAATGGCCCCTAATCGAGTATAACAAAGTCCCCTCATCGAGTATAACAAAAGTCCCTGATCCATTTAACAAAGTCCCTGAACAGGTATAACAAAAGTCCCCTGATCAGGTACTAACAAAAGTCCCCTAATCCGGGTATAACAAAGGCTGATCCGAGTATAACAAAGTTTCTGGTCGAGTAAAAGAAACAAAGCCCCCTGATCGAGTATAACAAAGACCCCTGATCGAGTATAACAAAGTCCCCTGATCGAGTATAACAAAGTCCCCTGAACGATTGTAACAAAGGTCCCTGATCGAGTATAACAAAGTTTCCTGATCGAGTAAAACAAAGCCCCCTGATCGAGTATAACAAAGTCTCCTGATCGAGTATAACAAAGTCCCCTGATCGAGTATAACAAAGGCCCCTGATCGAGTTTAACAAAGGCCCCTCATCGATTATAACAAAGTCTCCTGATCGAATATAACAAACTCCCCTGGACGAGTATAACAAAGTCCCCTGATCGAGTATAACAAAGTCCCCTGATCGAGTATAACAAATTCGCTTGAACGATTATAACAAAGTCCCCTATTCGAGTATAACAAAGTCCCCTGATCGAGTATAAAAATGGCCCCTAATCGAGTATAACAATGTCACCTCATCGAGTATAACAAAGTCCCCTGATCGAGTATAACAAAGCCCCCTCATCGAGTATAACAAAGTCCCCTGATCGAGGATAACAAAGTCCTTGATCGAGTATAACAAAGTCCCCTGATCGAGTATAACAAAGCCTCCTGATCGAGTATAACAAAGTCCCCTGATCGAGTATAACAAGGCCTCTGATCGAGTAACGAGCCCCCTCATCCAGGTATAACAAAGTCCTGATCAGCGAGTATAACGAGGCCTCTGATCGAGTATAACAAAGGCCCTGATCGAGTATAACAAAGTCCCATGATCGAGTATAAAAAAGTCCAATGATCGAGAATAACAAGATACCATAATCGAGTATAGCAAAGCCCCCTGATCGAGTATAACAAAGTCCCCTAATCGAGTATAACAAAGTCCCCTGATTGAGTATAACAAAAGCCCCTGATCGAGTTTAACAAAGGCCCCTAATCGAGTACAACAAACTCCCCTGGTCGAGTATAACAAAGTCCCCTCATCGAGTATAACAAAGTCCCCTCATCGAGTATAACAAATTCCCCTGAACGATTATAACAAAGTCGCCTGAACGATTATAACAAAGTCCCCTGATCGAGTATAAAAAGTATAATGATCAAAGAATAACAAGGTACCCCTAATCCGAGTATAGCAAAGCCCCTGATCGAGTATATATGAAGTCCCTAATCGAGTATAACAAAGTCCTCTGATTGAAATTATAACAAAAGCCTCTGATCGAATTTAACAAAGGCCCCTAATCGAGTACAAAAAACTCCTCTGGTCGAGTATAACAAAGTCCCCTGATCGAGTATAACAAAGTCCCCTGATCGAGTATAACAAAGTCCCCTGAACGATTAAAACAAAGGCCCCTGATCGAGTATAACAAGGTTCCCTGATCGAGTATAACAAAGCCCCTTCATCGAGTATAACAAAGACCCTTGATCGAGAATAACAAAGTCACTTGATCGAGTATAACAAAGGCCCCTGATCGAGTTTAACAGAGGCCCATGATCGAGTATAACAAAGTCCCCTGGTCGAGTATAACAAAGGCCCCTCATCGAGTTTAACAAAGGCCCCTCATCGAGTATAACAAAGTACCCTGTTCGAGTATAAGAAACTCCCCTGGTCGAGTATAACAAAGTCCCCTGATCGAGTATAACAAAGTCCCCTGATCGAGTATAACAAAGTCCCCTGAACGAATAGAACACAGGCCCCTGATCAAGTATAACAAAAACCCCTGATCGAGCATAACAAAGCCCCCTCATCGACTATAACAAAATCCCCTGATCAAGTGTAACAAAGTCCCTTGAATGAGTAGAACAAAGTCCCCTAATCGAGTTTAACAAAGCCCCTCATCGAGAATAACAAAGGCCTTTGATCGAGTTTAACAAAGGCCCCTATTCGAGTATAACAAAGTCCCCTGATCGAGTATAGCAAAGCCCCTGATCGGAGTATAACAAAAGTCCCCTGAACGTGTATAACACAGTCCATCATCGAGTAAAATAATGTCCTCTCATCGAATATAACAATGTCCCCTGATCGAGAGTATAACCAAAAGTCCTCATCGAGTATAACAAAGGCCCTTCATCAGGTATAACAAAGTCCCCTGGTCGAGTATAACAAAGTCCCCTGATCGAGTATAACAAAGGCCCCTGATCGAGTATAACAAAGTTCCATGATCGAGTATAAAAAAGTCCTCTCATCGAATATAACAAAATCCCCTGATCGAGTATAACAAAGCCACCTCATCGAGTAAAACAAAGTCCCCTGATCCAGTATAACAATGTCCCCTCACCGAGTATAATAAAGTTCCCTGATCGAGGATAACAAAGCCCCCTCATAGAGTATAACAAAGTCCTCTGATCAATTATAACAAAAGTCCCTGATCGAGTATAACAAAGTCTCCTGATCGAGAATAACAAAGTCCCCTGATCAAGTATAACAAAGGCCCCTGATCGAGTATAACAAAGACCCCTGGTCGAGCATAATAAAGTCCCCTGATCGAGTAAAACAAACGCCCCTGCTCAAGTATAACAAACTCCCCTTTACGAGTATAACAAAGTCCCCTGATCGAGTATAACAAAGTCCCCTGATCGAGTATAACAAAGTCGCTTGAACGATTATAACAAAGTCCCCTATTCGAGTAAAACAAAGTCCCCTGATCGAGTATAAAAATGGCCCCTAATCGAGTATAACAATGTCCCCTCATCGAGTATAACAAAGTCTCCTGATCGAGTATAACAAAGCCCCCTCATCGAGTATAACAAAGTCCCCTGATCGAGGATAACAAAGTCCTTGATCGAGTATAACAAAGTCCCCTGATCGAGTATAACAAAGTCTCCTGATCGAGTATAACAAAGTCCCCTGATCGAGTATAACAAAGTCCACTGATCGAGAATAACAAAGTCCCCTGATCAAGTATAACAAAGGCCCCTGATCGAGTATAACAAAGACCCCTGGTCGAGCATAATAAAGTCCCCTGATCGAGTAAAACAAAGGCCCCTGCTCAAGAATAACAAAGGCCCCTAATCGAGTATAACAAAGTCCCCTGGTCGAGTATAATAAAGTCCCCTAATCGAGTATAACAAATGCCCCTGATCGAGTATAACAAAGTCCCATAATCGAGAATAAGAAAGTCCCCCCTTCCAATATAACAAAGTCCCCTGATCGAGTATAAGAAAGTCCCCGCATCGAGTTTAACAAAGTCCCCTGATCGAGTATAACAAACTCCCCTGGACGAGTATAACAAAGTCGCTTGAACGATTATAACAAAGTCCCCTATTCGAGTATAACAAAGTCCCCTGATCGAGTATATAAATGGCCCCTAATCGAGTATAACAATGTCCCCTCATCGAGTATAACAAAGTCCCCTGATCGAGTATAACAAAGCCCCCTCATCGAGTATAACAAAGTCCCCTGATCGAGGATAACAAAGTCCTTGATCGAGTATAACAAAGCCCCTCATCGAGTATAACAAAGTCCCCGGATCGAGGATAACAAAGTCCTTGATCGAGTATAACAAAGTCCCCTGATCGAGTATAACAAAGTCTCCTGATCGAGTATAACAAAGTCCCCTGATCGAGTATAACGAGGCCTCTGTTTGAGTATAACAAAGGCCCGTCATCGAGTATAACAAAGTCCCCTGATCGAGTATAAAAAAGTCCCGTGATCGAGTATAACAAAGTCCTCTGATTGGGTATAACAAAAGCCCCTGATCGAGTTTAACAAAGGCCCCTAATCGAGTACAACAAACTCCCCTGGTCGAGTATAACAAAGTCCCCTGATCGAGTATAACAAAGTCCCCTGATCGAGTATAACAAAGTCCTCTGATTGGGTATAACAAAAGCCCCTGATCGAGTTTAACAAAGGCCCCTAATCGAGTACAACAAACTCCCCTGGTCGAGTATAACAAAGTCCCCTGATCGAGTATATCAAAGTCCCTGATCGAGTATAACAAAGTCCCCTGAACGATTATAACAAAGGCCCCTGATCGAGTATAACAAGGTTCCCTAATCGAGTATAACAAAGCCCCCTCATCGAGTAAAACAAAGTCCCCTGATCGAGAATAACAAAGTCCCCTGATCGAGTATAACAAAGGCCCCTGATCGAGTTTAACAGAGGCCCATGATCGAGTATAACAAAGTCCCCTGATCGAGTTTAGCAAAGGCCCTTGATCGAGTATAACAAAGTCACCTGGTCGAGTATAACAAACTCCCCTGGTCGAGTATAACAAAGTTCCCTGTTCGAGTATAACAAACTCCCCTTGTCGAGTATAACAAAGTCCCCTGATCGAGTATAACAAAGTCCCCTGATCGAGTATAACAAAGTCCCCTGAACGAATATAACAAAGGCCCCTGATCCAGTATAACAAAGCACCCTGATCGAGTATAACAAAGCCCCCTCATCGACTATAACAAAATCCCCTGATCAAGTGTAACAAAGTCCCCTGAATGAGTAGAACAAAGTCCCCTAATCGAGTTTAACAAAGGCCCCTCATCGAGAATAACAAAGGCCTTTGATCGAGTATAAAAAAGGCCCCTATTCGAGTATAACAAAGTCCCCTGATCGAGTATAACAAAGTCCCCTGAACGAGTATAACACAGTCCTATCATCGAGTATAACAATGTCCTCTCATCGAATATAACAATGTCCCCTGATCGAGTATAACAAAGTCCCCTCATCGAGTATAACAAAGGCACTTCATCGAGTATAACAAAGTCCCCTGATCGAGTATAACAAAGTCCCCTGATCGAGTATAACAAAGTCCCCTGAACGATTATAACAAAGGCACCTGATCAAGTATAACGAAGCCCCCTGATCAAGTATAACAAAGCCCCCTAATCGAGTATAACAAAGTCCCCTGATCAAGTTTAACAAAGTCCCCTGAACGAGTATAACAAAGTCCCCTGATCAAGTATAACAAAGTCCCCTAATCGGGTAAAACAAAGCCCCCTGATCGAGTATAACAAAGTCCCCTGATCGAGTATAACAAAGTCCCCTGATCGAGTATAACAAAGGCCCCTGATCGAGTTTAACAAAGGCCCCTCATCGAGAATAACAAAGTCTCCTGATCGAGTATAAAAATGGCCCCTAATCGAGTATAACAAAGACCCCTGATCGAGTATAACAAATCCGCTTGAACGATTATAACAAAGTCCCATATTCGAGTATAACAAAGTCCCCTGATCGAGTATAAAAATGGCCCCTAATCGAGCATAACAATGTCCCCTCATCGAGTATAACAAAGTCCCCTGATCCAGTATAACAAAGCCCCCTCATCGAGTATAACAAAGTCCCCTGATCGAGGATAACAAAGTCCTTGAAGTCGAGTATAAGAAAAGTCCCCTAATCAGGTATATAAAGTCTCCTGATCGAGAGTATAACAAAAGTCCACTGATCCCGGAGTATAACAGGGCCTCTGATCGAGAGTATAACAAAAGGCCCCTCATCGAGGTATAACAAAGTCCCTGATCGAGTATAAAGTCCCTGATCGAGTATAACAAAGTCCCTGATCGAGTATAAAAGTCAATGATCGAGAATAACAAAGTACCCTAATCGAGTATAGCAAAGCCCCCTGATCGAGTATAACAAAGTCGCCTGATCGAGTATAACAAAGTCCCCTGATTGAGTATAACAAAAGCCCCTGATCGAGTTTAACAAAGGCCCCTAATCGAGTACAACAAACTCCCCTGGTCGAGTATAACAAAGTCCCCTGATCGAGTATAACAAAGTCCCCTGATCGAGTATAACAAAGTCCCCTGAACGATTATAACAAAGGCCCCTGAACGGTGATTATAACAAAGTCCCCTGATCAG
This sequence comes from Homarus americanus, assembly GCF_018991925.1. Lineage (NCBI taxonomy): Eukaryota > Metazoa > Arthropoda > Malacostraca > Decapoda > Nephropidae > Homarus > Homarus americanus. Next base: position 5,247 of record NW_024729369.1, on the reverse strand, counting down.
TATAAAAAGTCCAATGATCGAGAATAACAAGGTACCCTAATCGAGTATAGCAAAGCCCCTGATCGAGAGTATAACAAAGGCCCTCATCAGGTATAACAAAGTCCAGTCCAGTATAACAAAGGCCCCTCATCCAGGTATAACAAAGTCCCCTGATCGAGTATTACAGGTTCCCTGATCGAGTATAACAAAGTCCACTGATCGAGTATAACAAAGTCCCCTGATCGAATTGCATAACAAAGGCCCTGATCCGAGTATAAAGGCCCCTCATCAAGTATAACAAAGTCCATGATCGAGAGTATAACAGTCTCCTGATCGAGTATAACAAAGTCCCTGATCGAGTATAACAAAGTCCCCTGATCGAGTATAACAAAGTACCCTGATCCGAGTATAACAAAAGGGCCCCTGATCCCGAGTTTAACAAAGGCCCTGATCAAAAGTATAACAAAGTCCCTTGGTCAAGTATAAAAAAACTCCCCTGATCGAGAATAACAAAGTCCCCTGATCGAGTATACCAAAGTCCCCTGAACGATTATAACAAAGGCCCCTCATCAAGTATAACAAAGTTCCCTGATCGAGTATAACAAAGTCCCCTGATCGAGTATAACAAAGTCCCCCTGATCGAGAATAACACAGTCCCCTGATCGAGTATAACAAACCCCCTTGATCAAGTATAACAAAGGCCTCTGATCGAGTATAACAAAGTCCCCTGGTCGAGTATAAAAGAGTCCCCTGATCGAGTATAACAAAGGCCCCTCATCGAGTATAACAAAGTCCCATGATCGAGAATAACAAAGTCCCTTGAACGAGTATAACAAAGTCACCTGATCGAGTATAGCAAAGTACCCTGATCGGGTATATCAAAGGCCCCTAATCGAGTATAACAAAGGCCACTCATCGAGTATAACAAAGTTCAATGATCGAGTATAACAAAGCCCCCTCATAGAGTATAACAAAGTCTACTGATCGAGTATAACAAAGTCCCGTGATCGGGTATAACAAAGGCCCCTGATCGAGTATAACAAAGTCCTCTGATCGAGTATAACAAACTCCCCTGGTCGAGTATAACAAAGTTCCCTGATCGAGTATAACAAAGTCGCCTGAACGATTATAACAAAGTCCCCTATTCCAGTATAACAAAGTCTCCTGATCGAGTATAACAAAGGCCCCTGATCGAATATAACAAAGGCCCCTGATCGAGTATAACAAAGTCTCCTGATCGAGTATAACAAAGCCCCCTGATCGAGTAAAACAATGTCCCCTGATCGAGTATAACAAAGTCCCGTCACAGAGTATAACAAAGTTCCCTGATCGAGTATAACAAAGCCCCCTCATGGAGTATAACAAAGTCCACTGATCGAGAATAACAAAGTCCCTTGAACGAGTATAACAAAGTCACCTGATCGAGTATAGCAAAGTACCCTGATCGGGTATATCAAAGGCCCCTAATCGAGTATAACAAAGGCCCCTCATCGAGTATAACAAAGTTCAATGATCGAGTATAACAAAGTCCCCTCATCGAATATAACAAAGTCCCCTGATCGATTATAACAAATTCCCCTGATCGAGTAGAACAGAGGCCCCTCATCGAGTATAACAAAGTCCCCTGGTCGAGTATAACAAACTCCCCTGGTCGAGTATAACAAAGTCCCCTGATCGAGTATAACAAAGTCCCCTGATCGAGTATAACAAAGACCCCTGAACGATTATAACAAAGGCCCCTGATCAAGTATAACAAAGCCCCCTGATCGAGTATAACAAAGCCCTCTCATTGAGTATAACAAAGTCCCCTGATCAAGTATAACAAATTCCCCTGAACGAGTAGAACAAAGTTGCCTCATCGAGTTTAACAAAGGCCCCTCATCGAGAATAACAAAGGCCTTTGATCGAGTTTACAAAGGCCCCTGTTCCAGTATAACAAAGTCCTCTGATCGAGTCTAACAAAGTCCCCTGAACGAGTATAACAAAGCCCCTGATCGAGTATAACAATGTCCCCCTTATCGAGAATAACAAAGTCCCCTGATCGAGTATAACAAAGCCCACTCCTCAAGTATAACAAAGCCCCTGATCGAGTATAACAAATCTCCCCTGGTCGAGTATAACAGAGTCCCCTCATCGAGTATAACAAAGGACCCTGATCGAGTATAACAAAGTTCCCTGATCGAGTATAACAAAGCCCCCTAATCGAGTATAACAAAGTCCCCCTTATCGAGAATAACAAAGTCCCTGTTCGAGTATAACAAGCCCCTGATCAAGTATAACAAAGGCCCCCAGATCGAGTATAACCAAAGTCCCTGGTCGAGTATAACAAAGGCCCCTGATCGAGTATAACTAAGTCCCCTGATCGAGTATAACAAAGCCCCCTCATCGAGTAAAACAAAGTCCCTTGATCGAGAATAACAAAGTCCCCTCACCGAGCATAACAAAGTTCCCTGCTCGAGTATAACAAAGCCCCCTCATAGAGTATAACAAAGTCTACTGATCGAGTATAACAAAGTCCCCTGATCGGGTATAACAAAAACCCTGATCGAGTATAACAAAGGCCCCTCATCGAGTATAACAAAGTCCCATGGTCGAGTATAACAGAGTCCTGTCATCGAATATAACAAAGTCCCCTCATCGAGTATAACAAAGTCCCATGATCGAGAATAACAAAGTCCCCTCATCGAATATAACAAAGTCCCCTGATCGAGTTTAACAAAGTCCCCTGAACGATTATAACAAAGGCCCCTGATCGAATATAACAAAGTTACCTGATCGAGTAAAACAAAACCCCCTGATCGAGTATAACAAAGTCCCCTGATCGAGTAAAACAAAGTCCCCAGATCGAGTATAACAAAAGCCCCTGATCGAGTTTAACAAAGGCCCCTCATCGAGTATAACAAAGCCCCCTGGTCGAGTATAACAAAGGCCACTTATTGAATATAACAAAGGTGCCTGAACGAGGATAACAAAGGTCCGTGATCGAGTATTACAAAGTTCCCTTATCGAGGATAACAAAATCCCCTGATCGGGTATAACAAAGTCCCCCTGGTCGAGAATAACAAAGTCCCTTGATCGAGTATAACAAAGCCCCCTAATCGAATATAACAAAGTGCCCTCATCGAGTATAACAAAGTCCCCTGATCGATTATAACAAAGCCACATCATCGAGTATAACAGAGTCCCCTGATCGAGGATAACAAAGTCCTTGATCGAGTATAACAAAGTCCCCTCATCGAGTATAACAAAGTCTCCTGATCGAGTATAACAAAGTCCCCTGATCGTGTATAACAAAGACCTCTGATCGAGTATAACAAAGTCCCCTGATCGAGTATAACAAAGTCCCCTGATCGAGTATAACAAAGGACCCTGATCGAGTTTAACAAAGGCCCTTGATCGCGTATAACAAAGTCCCCTGCTCGAGTATAATAAACTCCCCTGATCGAGTATAACAAAGTCCCCAGATTGAGTATAACAAAGTCCCTTGAACGATTATAACAAAGGCCCCTCATCAAGTATAACAAAGCCCCCTCATCGTGTATAAGAAAGCCCCCTCATCGAGTATAACAAAGTCCCCAGATCAAGTATAACAAAGTCCCCTGAACAAGTATAACAAAGTCCCCTGATCAAGTATAACAAAGTCCCCTCACCGAGTATAACAAAGTTCCTTGATCGAGTATAGCAAAGTCCCCTGATCAGGTACAACAATGTTCCCTAATAGAGTATAACAAAGCCCCCTGATCGAGGATAACAAAGTCCCCTGGTCGAGTATAACAAACTCCCCTGGTCGAGTATAACAAAGTCTCCTGATCGATATAAAGTCCCTGATCGGGTACAACAATGTTCCCTAATCGAGTATAATGAAGCTCTGATCGAGTATAACAAAGTCCCCTGATCGGAGAGTAATAAAGTCCCTTGATCGAGAGTAATAAAGTCCCCTGGTCGTAGTATAAATAAACTCCCCTGGTCGAAAGATAACAAAAGTTCTGATCGAGCATAACAAAGTCCTTGATCAGTATAACAAAGGTCTTGGATCGAGAGTATAACAAAGTCCTTCTGATGTATTATAACAAAGGCCCTGATCGAGTATAACAAAGTTCCCTGATCGAGTAAAACAAAGGCCCCTTGATCGAGTATAACAAAGATCCCCTGGTCGAGTATAACAAAGGCCCCTCATCGAGTTTAACAAAGGCCCCTCATCGAGTATAACAAAGTCCCCTGATCGAGTATAACAAATTCCCCTGATCGAGTATAATAAAGGCCCCTGATCGAGTATAACAAAGTCCCCTGGTCGAGTAAAACAAACTCCCCTGGTCGAGTATAACAAAATCCCATGATCGAGAATAACAAAGTCCCCTCATCGAATATAACAAAGGCCCCTGATCAAGTATAACAAAGTCCCCTTATCGAGTATAACAAAGTCCCCTGAACGATTATAACAGATGCCCCTGATCGAATATAACAAAGTTACCTGATCGAGTAAAACAAAACCCCCTGATCGAGTATAACAAAGTCCCCTGATCGAGTATAACAAAGTCCCCTGATCGAGTATCACAAAGGCCCCTCATTGAGTTTAACTAAGGCCCCTCATCGAGTATAACAAAGTCCCCTGGTCGAGTATAACAAAGGCCCCTGATCGAATATAACAAAGGCGCCTGAACGAGTATAACAAAGGCCCCTGATCGAGTATAACAAAGTTCCCTGATCGAGTATATCAAAGTCCCCTGATCGGGTATAACAAAGTCCCCCTGATCGAGAATATCACAGTCCCCTGATCGAGTATAACAAAGCCCCCTAATCAAGTATAACAAAGGCCCATGATCGAGAATAACAAAGTCCCCTGGTCGAGTATAACAAAGTCACGTGATCGAGTATAACAAAGTCCCCTGATCGAGTATAACAAAGTCCCCTGATCGAGTATCACAAAGGCCCCTCATTGAGTTTAACTAAGGCCCCTCATCGAGTATAACAAAGTCCCCTGGTCGAGTATAACAAAGGCCCCTGATCGAATATAACAAAGGCGCCTGAACGAGTATAACAAAGGCCCCTGATCGGGTATAACAAAGTTCCCCTAATCGAGAATAACAAAGTCCCCTGATCGAGTATAACAAAGCCCCCTAATCGAGTATAACAAAGTGCCCTCATCGAGTATAACAAAGTCCCCTAATCGAGTATAACAAAACCCCTTCATCGAGTATAACAAAGTCCCCTGATCGAGGATAAGAAAGTCCTTGATCGAGTATAACAAAGTCCCCTCATCGAGTATAA
>NW_024729368.1:0-14794 GCF_018991925.1 Homarus americanus | reverse complement strand
AAATGGTCTTACAGATTATATTTTTTGACGACACGAAGATGGGACCTTCATCGGGGGTGGTGACTTGAACAGGGGTGGTGACTTTATTGAGGGTGGTGACCTCATCGGGGGTGGTGAGAACATCAGAGGTGGTGACGTCATCGGGAGTGGTGACGTCATCGGGGGTGGTGACGTCATCGGTGGTGGTGACTTCATCGGGGGTGTTGAGATCATCGAGGGTGTTGAGATCATCGAGGGTGTTGAGATCATCGAGGGTGTTGAGATCATCGAGGGTGGTGTCTTCATCTGGGGTGCTGAGATCATCTGGGGTGGTGACTTCATCTGGGGTGGTGAATTCATCTGGCGTGGTGACTTCATCTGCGGTGGTGACTTATCTGGGGTGGTGACTTCATTCAAAAGCTGAGATCATCGGGGGTGCTGGATCATTCGGGGTTGGTGACCCTCATCTGGGGTGTTGAGATCATCGAGGGTGGTGACTTCATCTTGGGTGCTGAGATCATCTGGGGTGGTGACTTCATCTGCGGTGGTGACTTCATCTGGGGTGGTGACTTCATCTGGGGTGTTGAGATCATCGAGGGTGGTGACTTCATCTGGGGTGCTGAGATCATCTCGGGTGGTGACTTCATCTGGCGTGGTGAATTCATCTGGCGTGGTGACTTCATCTGCGGTGGTGACTTCATCTGGGGTGGTGACTTCATCTGGGGTGCTGAGATCATCGGGGGTGCTGAGATCATCTGGGGTGGTGACTTCATCTTGGGTCCATCTTTTTTTCCACAAATAATAGACTGAGACCAACACGCCCAAGGCCAGTACGATGCCCTTATTTATCACCAGAATAGACTCCAAATTAGATCCCTATTTATTGATTATATTTACAATTTTTTTGTATTCTTCAATTTAACGTTACTTATTTTTAATGGACGCCAGTGGACAGAGGAACGGCCACCTTTCTGAAGTGGGGGGAGCAACATTCACAGAGGGAACAGTTGGGAGAGGTTTCGTAGCCGATAGGATCCAACCCCCGAAAGGAATTTTGTACAGTTCCTTTTAATCAGCCATTTTTCTCTGTACTTCTGCCCTTATGGCAAGGAGCTCTTTATCGACCTTTTTTTCATATCGTTAACATATAAACAACAAATATCCGTAAATAATAACGGAGATAAGCGCATATTGACAGATCTTTAAACTTTTGTTCATTGTGAAAGTTTTATAACTAAGAAAGGTTTTAATTATGACCTGCTCCTGTCTCTTAACGCGTGCCAATAACTTAGTTAGGTTGGATACATATCCACCTGGCCAGATTATAGCCCATGGCCGAGACTCCACTATATACACACCACTATTCTTGGCCAATATTTAATGAATATAAAATATAAGCCTATCAAATTTTAGCTGTTAAATATAATATTGTTAGAGAGTTGACGTTATTGTTTAATGGAGACATTATTGTGTAGTGATCAAAGTGTATGGTGTCAAGTGTGTAGTATACTGTGTATTATTTAGTGCTGATTGTATTGTGTCGTATAGACTGTATTGTGTACACAATGATGTAGTGTACACTATATTGTTAGTGCAAAATTTACTGTGTATATAGTGTATTATGTGTAATGTCCAGTGTAGTGTAGATAGTGTATTGTGTGTAGTGTAGATAGTGTAGTGTAGATAGTGTAGTGTAGATAGTGTATTGTGTGTAGTGTAGATAGTGTAGAGTAGATAGTGTATTGTGTGTAGTGTACATAGTGTAGTGTAGATAGTGTATTGTGTGTAATATACATAGTGTAGAGTAGATAGTGTATTGTGTGTAGTGTAGATAGTGTATTGTGTGTAGTGTACATAGTGTAGTGTAGATAGTGTATTGTGTGTGATGTACATAGAGTAGTGTAGATAGTGTATTGTGTGTAATGTACATAGTGTAGAGTAGATAGTGTAGTGTAGATAGTGTATTGTGTGTAGTGTACATAGTGTAGTGTAGATAGTGTATTATGTGTGATGTACATAGTGTAGAGTAGATAGTGTAGTGTAGATAGTGTATTGTGTGTAGTGTACATAGTGTAGTGTAGATAGTGTTGTGTAGATAGGGTATTGTGTGTATTGTACATAGTGTAGTGTAGATAGTGTATTGTGTGTAGTGTATATAGTGTAGAGTAGATAGTGTATTGTGTGTTAAGTAGATAGTGTATTGTGTGTAGTGTAGATAGAGTATTGTGTGTAGTGTAGATAGTGTATTGTGTGTAGTGTAGATAGTGTAGTGTAGATAGTGTATTGTGTGTAGTGTAGATAGTGTATTGTGTGTAGTGTAGATAGTGTATTGTGTGTAGTGTATTGTGTATAATGTACATAGTGTATTGTAGATAGTGTATTGTGTATGATGTACATAGTGTTTTGTAGATAGTGTATTGTGTATGATGTACAGTGTAGTGTAGATAGTGTATTGTGTGTGATGTACATAGAGTCGAGTAGATAGTGTAGTGTAGATAGTGTATTATGTGTAGTGTAGATATTGTATTGTGTGTAGTGTAGATAGTGTATTGTGTGTAGTGTAGATAGTGTAGTGTAGATATTGTATTGTGTGGAGTGTAGCTAGTGTATTGTGTGTAGTGTAGATAGTGTAGAGTAGATAGTGTATTGTGTGTAGTGTAGATAGTGTAGTGTAGATATTGTATTGTGTGTAGTGTACATAGTGTAATGTAGATAGTGTATTATGTGTAGTGTAGATAGTGTAGTGTAGATATTGTATTGTGTGTAGTGTACATAGTGTAGAGTAGGTAGTGTATTGTGTGTAGTGTAGATAGTGTATTGTGTGTAGTGTAGATAGTGTATTGTGTGTAGTGTACATAGTGTAGTGTAGATAGTGTAGTGTAGATATTGTATTGTGTGTAGTGTACATAGTGTAGAGTAGGTAGTGTATTGTGTGTAGTGTAGATAGTGTATTGTGTGTAGTGTAGATAGTGTATTGTGTGTAGTGTACATAGTGTAGTGTAGATAGTGTATTGTTTGTAGTGTAGATAGTGTATTGTGTGTAGAGTAGATAGTGTATAGTGTACAAAGTGTAGTGAAGATAGTGTATTGTGTGTAATGTACATAGTGTATTGTGTGTAATGTACATAGTGTAGTGTAGATAGTGTATTGTGTGTAGTGTACAAAGTGTAGTGTAGATAGTTTATTGTGTGTAGTGTACAAAGTGTAGTGTAGATAGTGTATTGTGTGTGATGCACATAGTGTAGAGTAGATAGTGTATTGTGTGCAATGTACAGTGTATTATGTGTAATGTGTACACACACACACCTGATGACACACACACACACACCTACACAACAATCACCCTCACTCTAATAAAAGAGCCTCCGGTAATTAAGACACCCTAAATAATGGGTTAATTATTGTCTGTCGACACAGGCTCTAGACAGCCTAAACTATCCCATATATGGGTGTTTTGAGGGCCTCTTTTCTTATTCCGCCGACCCTACTGGCGGATGCTGGTCTAGGAGGTTGTCTATTGCCTGGCCCTATAGATCGTGGGTGGTAATGGACCTTTTGAGATTTGGTAACTTTTTGGAAACCATGTATGGTTGCTGTTGTTATCTGGTGGGAGTCTTTGAAGGAGTTCTTGCTCCGATCGTTCGATCTTTTGCCAGGCTCTGCTGGCCAGGGTGTGCAGCACCCTGAACAACAAATTCACTAAGTTTAATAAATTAAAAAACTCTCAACAGTAACTTCACAAGAATAGTATTATAATTATATCTGTAGTATTTACCATTACTCTCGTACTGAATGCATGCACATGTAATGAAGATAAATTTATTATATAGTACAGATACTTAACAACACATTCACTAGTATTAAATATCACAAAATCCTCCCGCATTTTTTTTATTGGATTACGTGCCATGGTTGTTAGCCTCGTGTACTGAACAGTGAAAGACTCTGCAGGCGGCAGGATACGCTTATCTCTGACCCTCCGACCTTGCAGCCGTTAGATGACAAAACTTAGCTCTCACACTCTACCTCCATCAAGAGACAACCGAGCGAGTACCCTCACCATGATAGCCGAACTATACATTGTACTTCTCATCATGATAGCTCAATTTAGCTTGTACGCTACTTATCGTGATAGCTAAGCCAAGTATCTACTTATCATGAAAGCTCAGCCAAGCACGTACTTATGATAGTCTAGCCAAGCACGTACTTATGATAGCCTAGACAAGCACGTGCTTATGATAGTCTAGCCAAGTATGTACTTATGATAGCCTACCCAAGCAAGTGCTTATGATAGTCTAGCCAAGTATGTACTTATGATTGTCCAGCCAAGCACGTACTTATGATAGTCTAGCCAAGCACGTACTTGTGATAGCCTAGCCAAGCACGTGCTTGTGATAGTCTAACCAAGTATGAACTTATGATAGTCTAGTCAAGCACGTACTTATGATAGTCTAGCCAAGCACGTACTTGTGATAGCCTAGCCAAGCACGTGCTTATGATAGTCTAACCAAGTATGTACTTATGATAGTCTAGCCAAGCACGTACGTATGCTAGTCTAGCCAAGCACGTACTTATGATAGTCTAGCCAAGCACGTACTTGTGATAGCCTAGCCAAGCACGTGCTTATGATAGTCTAACCAAGTATGTACTTATGATAGTCTAGCCAAGCACGTACGTATGCTAGTCTAGCCAAGCACGTACTTATGATAGTCTAGCCAAGCACGTACTTATGATAGTCAAGCCAAGCACGTACTTGTGATAGCCTAGCCAAGCACGTGCTTATGATAGTCTAGCCAAGTATGTACTTATGATAATCTAGCCAAGCACGTACTTATGATAGTCTAGCCAAGCATGTACTTATGGTAACCTAGCCAAGCACGTACGTATGCTAGTCTAGCCAAGCACGTACTTATTATGAAAGCCTCGCAAGCACTCACCAAGACAGCCAAGCATGCATATTTTACCACACTATCGTCTCGTGCGTGTTTCATAACAAAGGCCAAGCATGCACTCTGCATACTTCACCACCACGATAGCCCCCACACCCGAAGGTCTTAATAACACTCCAACAATCCCACGCCCTTTCATGCGACAACCGACTCGTGGTAGACTAGCATACGATACCTGGAGTGTCCACAGCCTAGCTAAACATTTCGATTTCGGATGATTTTGATTAAGATAGCAACCGCTTACGTCCCTGTAACAAGACGCAGATATAATGTAATGTACTTCAAGGTCAATCATAATTACGATACCCGATACCCCAGCTTATCATTTATAATTTACAATATACTACTTTGTAACCAAGTCATCATAACCACGACAGCTTAACATGTTACCACTATAAACTCCACGATATGTTAGTTTATGCTATACAGTATGCTGCGTGCCCAAAATACCATAGTCTTTCACCACGATTTCAAATTTGATATGAGCTTAGTTCACTACATGTTATATAATACGACCACGATAACTACATACATTCAGACACGATGACATGCTCGTATATACCAACCCATCCACCAGTCACACCGGTACGACCTGCAACAATAACGGATATCCTTGAAAGACAAAATAGGAGCCCCTCTCTCACACCCAACCCCCCCCCCTCCCTCACACACACGCAAACACATTACTACTACTACGACTACTACTACTTTGCTGTCACTCGGAATTGAGTATGACGATCATCCAGCTATGATACAATGACACGAGATATTAAATATGTCACCTTCGTTGGTGAGCTCTGAGGTGACTCGATAGGCCGATAAGAGACCAGCAGGACCGCCCGTCCACAGATGTTGCACAGATGACGATGAAAAGTATGATGAGCTGGATGTTGGATGGGCATGAGTTGATTATTTTCTATGGTGAGACAGGAGGGCAGGCGGCAACTACACATCTTGGCACTCTCTTTTCCTGATCCAGGAAGAGGGAGAGTTGCAATAACTCGTCGATAGCCCAGTTTGTTGGATTTCGCCTTAGTAGCCTGTCCATTTTGTATTGCCTTCATCCGCCAGTGTAGTCATTGGGTTCCCGCATTGGTCACCTCTTGTGCCTATACCGCCGTCAACATGTAGTACTGGTGGTGGCGTTATAGTCCACATGTCGTACTGGTGGTGGTGTTATAGTCAACATGTAGTACTGGTGGTGGTGTTATAGTCAACATGTAGTACTGGTGGTGGTGTTATAGTCAACATGTAGTACTGGTAGTGGTGTTATAGTCAACATGTAGTACTGGTGGTGGTGTTATAGTCAACATGTAGTACTGGTGGTGGTGTTATAGTCAACATGTAGTACTGGTGGTGGTGTTATAGTCAACATGTAGTACTGGTGGTGGTGTTACAGTCAACATGAAGTACTGGTGGTGGTGTTATAGTCATCATGTAGTACTGGTGGTGGTGTTATAGTCAACATGTAGTACTGGTGGTGGTGTTATAGTCAACATGTAGTACTGGTGGAGGTGTTATAGTCATCATATAGTACTGGTGGTGGTGTTATAGTCATCATGTAGTACTGGTGGTGGTGTAGTCAACATGTAGTACTAGTGGTGGTGTAATAGTCAACATGTAGTGTGTATGTAATTGTTTGTGATAGCAACACTATTAAAACAATAAAATAAACCCACTGTATTAGCCGGGTTACTGAGGGTTTTTTCATACCTCCCAGTGGGGGAATAAGCCTTTAGGTCACCTCTACTCCGCAAGAAGCTCGGCCTTTATGGCAGCGACTGCTGTCTCTACAAGATGCTTCTTACCTCTCACAAGGACCGGATCAACTATATTATTGTATTCAGGGACTACAAAGTCAACCTGATAAATTGATCTAAGATGGGAAATATTTTCACCCCGATGGCCGTAACCTTTTTTACGAAAAATATGGGCAGTGTCATACATCACATGTGTTACTATTCTTTAACCGTCCACTTCATGCAAGGTTGGCCTTTTGTCCACCTTCTAGCGGTTGTGACTTTTGTCCACACTCTAGCGGTTGTGACTTTTGTCCACACTCTAGCGGTTGTGACTTTTGTCCACACTCTAGCGGTTGTGACTTTTGTCCACCTTCTAGCGGTTGTCAACCTTGTTTATACCACACTACACTCTCTTGACCTCGGCCCTGATGGCTTTCACGGCTTCATTTACTAAGTTTTTTTTCCCTTTTACCACTACCGGATCTTTTTTATTTTCATTATGTGGCACAAATATATCTACTTTGTAAAACTTTCTATAAAAGCGAATATTTTGTCCTTGATAACCGATAACAATTCTTCTCAAAATGTTGGGAGTTTCAAACATTTTGTATGAAAATATGCCATCGTCTTTCCTTTTAGCCTCGGTTTGCTAGATCTTCTTGATTAATTTTTAAAGTGTGTGTTAAACCTGTTTAACGTTTGTCGAAATTCCGGTCAATTAAATTTTTTTCGGGTCAAGATCTTTTGGGGGGATGTCAATATCAACGTGAAACCTACGCGCACTGAAGGTGATCTCTTTTATATATTTTTTGACCATAATATGACGGCAAGGTTCAGGTACTAAAATGGTCTTACAGATTATATTTTTTGACGACACGAAGATGGGACCTTCATCGGGGGTGGTGACTTGAACAGGGGTGGTGACTTTATTGATGGTGGTGACCTCATCGGGGGTGGTGAGAACATCAGAGGTGGTGACGTCATCGGGAGTGGTGACGTCATCGGGGGTGGTGACGTCATCGGTGGTGGTGACTTCATCGGGGGTGTTGAGATCATCGAGGGTGTTGAGATCATCGAGGGTGTTGAGATCATCGAGGGTGTTGAGATCATCGAGGGTGGTGTCTTCATCTGGGGTGCTGAGATCATCTGGGGTGGTGACTTCATCTGGGGTGGTGAATTCATCTGGCGTGGTGACTTCATCTGCGGTGGTGACTTCATCTGGGGTGGTGACTTCATCTGGGGTGCTGAGATCATCGGGGGTGCTGAGATCATCTGGGTTTGTGACCTCATCTGGGGTGTTGAGATCATCGAGGGTGGTGACTTCATCTTGGGTGCTGAGATCATCTGGGGTGGTGACTTCATCTGCGGTGGTGACTTCATCTGGGGTGGTGACTTCATCTGGGGTGTTGAGATCATCGAGGGTGGTGACTTCATCTGGGGTGCTGAGATCATCTCGGGTGGTGACTTCATCTGGCGTGGTGAATTCATCTGGCGTGGTGACTTCATCTGCGGTGGTGACTTCATCTGGGGTGGTGACTTCATCTGGGGTGCTGAGATCATCGGGGGTGCTGAGATCATCTGGGGTGGTGACTTCATCTTGGGTCCATCTTTTTTTCCACAAATAATAGACTGAGACCAACACGCCCAAGGCCAGTACGATGCCCTTATTTATCACCAGAATAGACTCCAAATTAGATCCCTATTTATTGATTATATTTACAATTTTTTTGTATTCTTCAATTTAACGTTACTTATTTTTAATGGACGCCAGTGGACAGAGGAACGGCCACCTTTCTGAAGTGGGGGGAGCAACATTCACAGAGGGAACAGTTGGGAGAGGTTTCGTAGCCGATAGGATCCAACCCCCGAAAGGAATTTTGTACAGTTCCTTTTAATCAGCCATTTTTCTCTGTACTTCTGCCCTTATGGCAAGGAGCTCTTTATCGACCTTTTTTTCATATCGTTAACATATAAACAACAAATATCCGTAAATAATAACGGAGATAAGCGCATATTGACAGATCTTTAAAATTTTGTTCATTGTGAAAGTTTTATAACTAAGAAAGGTTTTAATTATGACCTGCTCCTGTCTCTTAACGCGTGCCAATAACTTAGTTAGGTTGGATACATATCCACCTGGCCAGATTATAGCCCATGGCCGAGACTCCACTATATACACACCACTATTCTTGGCCAATATTTAATGAATATAAAATATAAGCCTATCAAATTTTAGCTGTTAAATATAATATTGTTAGAGAGTTGACGTTATTGTTTAATGGAGACATTATTGTGTAGTGATCAAAGTGTATGGTGTCAAGTGTGTAGTATACTGTGTATTATTTAGTGCTGATTGTATTGTGTCGTATAGACTGTATTGTGTACACAATGATGTAGTGTACACTATATTGTTAGTGCAAAATTTACTGTGTATATAGTGTATTATGTGTAATGTCCAGTGTAGTGTAGATAGTGTATTGTGTGTAGTGTAGATAGTGTATTGTGTGTAGTGTAGATAGTGTAGTGTAGATAGTGTATTGTGTGTAGTGTAGATAGTGTAGAGTAGATAGTGTATTGTGTGTAGTGTACATAGTGTAGTGTAGATAGTGTATTGTGTGTAATATACATAGTGTAGAGTAGATAGTGTATTGTGTGTAGTGTAGATAGTGTATTGTGTGTAGTGTACATAGTGTAGTGTAGATAGTGTATTGTGTGTGATGTACATAGAGTAGTGTAGATAGTGTATTGTGTGTAATGTACATAGTGTAGAGTAGATAGTGTAGTGTAGATAGTGTATTGTGTGTAGTGTACATAGTGTAGTGTAGATAGTGTATTATGTGTGATGTACATAGTGTAGAGTAGATAGTGTAGTGTAGATAGTGTATTGTGTGTAGTGTACATAGTGTAGTGTAGATAGTGTTGTGTAGATAGGGTATTGTGTGTATTGTACATAGTGTAGTGTAGATAGTGTATTGTGTGTAGTGTATATAGTGTAGAGTAGATAGTGTATTGTGTGTTAAGTAGATAGTGTATTGTGTGTAGTGTAGATAGAGTATTGTGTGTAGTGTAGATATTGTGTGTAGTGTGTGTGTAGTGTAGATAGTGTAGTGTAGATAGTGTATTGTGTGTAGTGTAGATAGTGTATTGTGTGTAGTGTAGATAGTGTATTGTGTGTAGTGTATTGTGTATAATGTACATAGTGTATTGTAGATAGTGTATTGTGTATGATGTACATAGTGTTTTGTAGATAGTGTATTGTGTATGATGTACAGTGTAGTGTAGATAGTGTATTGTGTGTGATGTACATAGAGTCGAGTAGATAGTGTAGTGTAGATAGTGTATTATGTGTAGTGTAGATATTGTATTGTGTGTAGTGTAGATAGTGTATTGTGTGTAGTGTAGATAGTGTAGTGTAGATATTGTATTGTGTGGAGTGTAGCTAGTGTATTGTGTGTAGTGTAGATAGTTTAGAGTAGATAGTGTATTGTGTGTAGTGTAGATAGTGTAGTGTAGATATTGTATTGTGTGTAGTGTACATAGTGTAATGTAGATAGTGTATTATGTGTAGTGTAGATAGTGTAGTGTAGATATTGTATTGTGTGTAGTGTACATAGTGTAGAGTAGGTAGTGTATTGTGTGTAGTGTAGATAGTGTATTGTGTGTAGTGTAGATAGTGTATTGTGTGTAGTGTACATAGTGTAGTGTAGATAGTGTATTGTTTGTAGTGTAGATAGTGTATTGTGTGTAGAGTAGATAGTGTATTGTGTGTAGTGTAGATAGTGTACAAAGTGTAGTGAAGATAGTGTATTGTGTGTAATGTACATAGTGTATTGTGTGTAATGTACATAGTGTAGTGTAGATAGTGTATTGTGTGTAGTGTACAAAGTGTAGTGTAGATAGTTTATTGTGTGTAGTGTACAAAGTGTAGTGTAGATAGTGTATTGTGTGTGATGCACATAGTGTAGAGTAGATAGTGTATTGTGTGCAATGTACAGTGTATTATGTGTAATGTGTACACACACACACACACACCTGATGACACACACACACACACACACACCTACACAACAATCACCCTCACTCTAATAAAAGAGCCTCCGGTAATTAAGACACCCTAAATAATGGGTTAATTATTGTCTGTCGACACAGGCTCTAGACAGCCTAAACTATCCCATATATGGGTGTTTTGAGGGCCTCTTTTCTTATTCCGCCGACCCTACTGGCGGATGCTGGTCTAGGAGGTTGTCTATTGCCTGGCCCTATAGATCGTGGGTGGTAATGGACCTTTTGAGATTTGGTAACTTTTTGGAAACCATGTATGGTTGCTGTTGTTATCTGGTGGGAGTCTTTGAAGGAGTTCTTGCTCCGATCGTTCGATCTTTTGCCAGGCTCTGCTGGCCAGGGTGTGCAGCACCCTGAACAACAAATTCACTAAGTTTAATAAATTAAAAAACTCTCAACAGTAACTTCACAAGAATAGTATTATAATTATATCTGTAGTATTTACCATTACTCTCGTACTGAATGCATGCACATGTAATGAAGATAAATTTATTATATAGTACAGATACTTAACAACACATTCACTAGTATTAAATATCACAAAATCCTCCCGCATTTTTTTTATTGGATTACGTGCCATGGTTGTTAGCCTCATGTACTGAACAGTGAAAGACTCTGCAGGCGGCAGGATACGCTTATCTCTGACCCTCCGACCTTGCAGCCGTTAGATGACAAAACTTAGCTCTCACACTCTACCTCCATCAAGAGACAACCGAGCGAGTACCCTCACCATGATAGCCGAACTATACATTGTACTTCTCATCATGATAGCTCAATTTAGCTTGTACGCTACTTATCGTGATAGCTAAGCCAAGTATCTACTTATCATGAAAGCTCAGCCAAGCACGTACTTATGATAGTCTAGCCAAGCACGTACTTATGATAGCCTAGACAAGCACGTGCTTATGATAGTCTAGCCAAGTATGTACTTATGATAGCCTACCCAAGCAAGTGCTTATGATAGTCTAGCCAAGTATGTACTTATGATTGTCCAGCCAAGCACGTACTTATGATAGTCTAGCCAAGCACGTACTTGTGATAGCCTAGCCAAGCACGTGCTTGTGATAGTCTAACCAAGTATGAACTTATGATAGTCTAGTCAAGCACGTACTTATGATAGTCTAGCCAAGCACGTACTTGTGATAGCCTAGCCAAGCACGTGCTTATGATAGTCTAACCAAGTATGTACTTATGATAGTCTAGCCAAGCACGTACGTATGCTAGTCTAGCCAAGCACGTACTTATGATAGTCTAGCCAAGCACGTACTTGTGATAGCCTAGCCAAGCACGTGCTTATGATAGTCTAACCAAGTATGTACTTATGATAGTCTAGCCAAGCACGTACGTATGCTAGTCTAGCCAAGCACGTACTTATGATAGTCTAGCCAAGCACGTACTTATGATAGTCAAGCCAAGCACGTACTTGTGATAGCCTAGCCAAGCACGTGCTTATGATAGTCTAGCCAAGTATGTACTTATGATAATCTAGCCAAGCACGTACTTATGATAGTCTAGCCAAGCATGTACTTATGGTAACCTAGCCAAGCACGTACGTATGCTAGTCTAGCCAAGCACGTACTTATTATGAAAGCCTCGCAAGCACTCACCAAGACAGCCAAGCATGCATATTTTACCACACTATCGTCTCGTGCGTGTTTCATAACAAAGGCCAAGCATGCACTCTGCATACTTCACCACCACGATAGCCCCCACACCCGAAGGTCTTAATAACACTCCAACAATCCCACGCCCTTTCATGCGACAACCGACTCGTGGTAGACTAGCATACGATACCTGGAGTGTCCACAGCCTAGCTAAACATTTCGATTTCGGATGATTTTGATTAAGATAGCAACCGCTTACGTCCCTGTAACAACACGCAGATATAATGTAATGTACTTCAAGGTCAATCATAATTACGATACCCGATACCCCAGCTTATCATTTATAATTTACAATATACTACTTTGTAACCAAGTCATCATAACCACGACAGCTTAACATGTTACCACTATAAAACTCCACGATATGTTAGTTTATGCTATACAGTATGCTGCGTGCCCAAAATACCATAGTCTTTCACCACGATTTCAAATTTGATATGAGCTTAGTTCACTACATGTTATATAATACGACCACGATAACTACATACATTCAGACACGATGACATGCTCGTATATACCAACCCATCCACCAGTCACACCGGTACGACCTGCAACAATAACGGATATCCTTGAAAGACAAAATAGGAGCCCCTCTCTCACACCCAACCCCCCCCCCCTCCCTCACACACACGCAAACACATTACTACTACTACGACTACTACTACTTTGCCGTCACTCGGAATTGAGTATGACGATCATCCAGCTATGATACAATGACACGAGATATTAAATATGTCACCTTCGTTGGTGAGCTCTGAGGTGACTCGATAGGCCGATAAGAGACCAGCAGGACCGCCCGTCCACAGATGTTGCACAGATGACGATGAAAAGTATGATGAGCTGAATGTTGGATGGGCATGAGTTGATTATTTTCTATGGTGAGACAGGAGGGCAGGCGGCAACTACACATCTTGGCACTCTCTTTTCCTGATCCAGGAAGAGGGAGAGTTGCAATAACTCGTCGATAGCCCAGTTTGTTGGATTTCGCCTTAGTAGCGTATCCATTTTGTATTGCCTTCATCCGCCAGTGTCGTCATTGGGTTCCCGCACTGGTCACCTCTTCTGCCTATACCGCCGTCAACATGTAGTACTGGTGGTGGTGTTATAGTCAACATGTAGTACTGGTGGTGGTGTTATAGTCAACATGTAGTACTGGTGGTGGTGTTATAGTCAACATGTAGTACTGGTGGTGGTGTTATAGTCAACATGTAGTACTGGTGGTGGTGTTATAGTCAACATGTAGTACTGGTGGTGGTGTTATAGTCAACATGTAGTACTGGTGGTGGTGTTATAGTCAACATGTAGTACTGGTGGTGGTGTTATAGTCAACATGTAACATGTCATATAGTACTGGTGGTGGTGTTATAGTCATCATGTAGTACTGGTGGTGGTGTTATAGTCAACATGAAGTACTGGTAGTGGTCAATATAGTCAACATAAATTACTAGTGGTGGTATTATAGTCATCATGTAGTACTGGTGGTGGTGTTATAGTCCAGCATATAGTACTGAGTGGTGGTGTTATAGTCATCATGTAGTACTGGTGGTGGTGTTATATTCATCATGTGTAGTACTGGTGGTGGTGTAGTCAACATGTAGTACTGGTGGTGGTGTTATAGTCAACATATAGTACTGGTGGTGGTGTTATAGTCATCATGTAGTACTGGTGGTGGTGTTATAGTCAACATGTAGTACTGGTGGTGGTGTTATAGTCAACATGTAGTACTGGTGGTGGTGTAGTCAACATGTAGTACTAGTGGTGGTGTAATAGTCAACATGTAGTGTGTATGTAATTGTTTGTGATAGCAACACTATTAAAACAATAAAATAAACCCACTGTATTAGCCGGGTTACTGAGGGTTTTTTCATACCTCCCAGTGGGGGAATAAGCCTTTAGGTCACCTCTACTCCGCAAGAAGCTCGGCCTTTATGGCAGCGACTGCTGTCTCTACAAGATGCTTCTTACCTCTCACAAGGACCGGATCAACTATATTATTGTATTCAGGGACTACAAAGTCAACCTGATAAATTGATCTAAGATGGGAAATATTTTCTCCCCGATGGCCGTAACCTTTTTTACGAAAAATATGGGCAGTGTCATACATCACATGTGTTACTATTCTTTAACCGTCCACTTCATGCAATGTTGGCCTTTTGTCCACCTTCTAGCGGTTGTGACTTTTGTCCACACTCTAGCGGTTGTGACTTTTGTCCACACTCTAGCGGTTGTGACTTTTGTCCACACTCTAGCGGTTGTGACTTTTGTCCACACTCTAGCGGTTGTGACTTTTGTCCACCTTCTAGCGGTTGTCAACCTTGTTTATACCACACTACACTCTCTTGACCTCGGCCCTGATGGCTTTCACGGCTTCATTTACTAAGTTTTTTTTCCCTTTTAC